>NC_092752.1:81313722-81622263 GCF_047496795.1 Chiloscyllium punctatum | reverse complement strand
CGCCGACTGCACAATAACGTGGGGAGAGTTCGTAAAGGCATATAAACTATTAGGAAAGTCACGTTAAACTGAGGAATGGACTCTCTAAGTTCAAATAATGGTGATCTTGTTCATATTGATCTTGTCTAGTGCACGTCCTGTTCAGTGTATCCTGTATGCCTTACTCTGTCCAAGTCTATTTCCATCCTATGATCTGTCTGACCATGCTTACTATGATCTTCCTCCACTGCACATAAACAAAGTGTTTCCCTGTACTGAGGTACATGTGACAATAAATCAAACCAATTAATCCTGGGTAAAGTATGGAATTTCTCAACCTATCAATGTGTCTTTTGGAAATAAGTGATCGCTGCCACTCCTCGTGTTTCAGCATCACCATTTCTTCGTCTCTCACATCTCTACAGATTAAACACTCAGCTTATTCACTCTATCCTCATGATACCATCACCCGTGTCTGTGGTAAGGGAATCATTCCTTACAAATGAGATCAAATTTGTGTAGTGTGCTCCTAATGCTCTCTCAGCAAGGCTCTACAACAGCAGGAAGATGCCTTTACTTATGTACGCGGATCATCTTACAATGAAGGACAGCATACCATTGACTGCACCCATTACTTACACAGGGTTTGATTCGGAGCAGTCAGCATAGACTTGTGAGTGGGAGATCATGCTTCCCAACTTTGTTAGAGTTCTTTGATGAAGTGACCAGGAAGTTTGACAAGGACAGAGTGGTAGACGTAGTCTCTATGGATTTCAGTAAGGCATTTGATAAGCTTCCATATGGTAGGCTGCTCAGGAAGGTTACATCGCGTGGAATGCTGGGGGAACTGACCAATTGGATACACAGTTGGCTTGATGGTAGGAAGCAAAGGGTTTAGTGGAAGGATGTCTGTCAGACTGGAGGCTGGGTCCATTGCTGTTTGTTATCTATGATTATCTATGATTATCTATGACTACATACACATAGACATGGGATAAAACTTTTCAAAGATCTCTGAATCGGCCAAGCAAGACACTCTATTGTATCAAACTGCTCCGAGGTCTTAAATGATAAACCCGAACAGAACACCCGGCCCCAGCCTCCGTATCGGAAAAAGGGAACGGGAAACACAGTCCTGTTGACACTGCAGGGACCTCCTTCCCAACATCTGAGAGCTTGTGACAACATTTACAGAGCTTTCCCACAGACTGCACAGAAACATCAGTAATGGAGTAGGCGATACAACACATTGAGTCTTCCTCATTGTCGTTGATGTTCAAACATCTCCACAATGCACTTATCCCACACAATTAATATATCCGTTAATGTGAATAACCTTGGAAAGCTATAAAATAGGAAGTGCAGTAGTCCCTTTGGTCCATCGAGTTTGCTCCCAATTCAATACAATGATACCTCGCCCTTTATTTCCACACCGTACTCCTGCTCTCCCACCATCCCTTTCCTGTCTCTAAATCCGTATTTATATTCAGTGTCTTGGTTTCCATGTGCGAGCGCATTCCCCAGGTTCTCCAGTCTCTGAGGGCAGAGATTTATTGTCATCTCAGTGCAGAATAGCCTGTCTGTATCTAATACTGCGGCCACTTGTTTTAGACATCACAGCCTGGGGAATTATCATCCTTGCTTCCATTCTGTCTCACCCTGTCTGAGTTTTATATATCTCACTGAGATCTTCACACATTTTCCTAAACCCCATGGAATACGGGCCCAGTCGCCCCCAAACTCTGCTCCCACAGCAAGCCTGTCATCCTAGAAATCGGTCTGCTCATCTTTCGCTGCTCTCCCTCAATGTCAGGGTTGTACTTTGTTAGGAACAGTGACCAAACCTGCACACAATATTGCACAATGTTCGAGATGGGGTCTCAAAAAGGCCCTGCACAGCTGCAGTAAGACACCCTTATTCCTGGATTCAAATCCCCCTGAAATGAAGGTCAACACCCAATTTACCTTCCTAACTGCTTTCTGCTCCTGCAATATTGCTTTCAGTGACTGGTCTGCAGGGAGATCTAGATTCTTTGCAATGTTACAGCTCCCCACTTGGTGGGACTATGTACACTGGGCAGCGTGTGAATGCCATTCCCAGTATTGCCTTGTGGGTTCAGACCTCACTGCGCTGCAGGGACCTCGGAGGGCCGCGCAGAAGGAAACAACAAACAGGAGCATTCGTCCCTTTGTAGATCAACATGTTTCAAACAATCCCTTTTCAAACGATAGGCTGCCAGTCTATTGTTCCCAGCAAAGGGCACACCGCCACCTCTACCCACCTTGCTCTCCATCTGCCACGTATTTGCCCATTCACTCCACTTGTCTTAGTCACCTTGAAGCTTTTCACAATCTTCTTACCCACTCACAATCCAACATCCTTTAGTTCTATCAGCAGGTTGGGATATATTGTATTTGATTCCAGCAACCAAATGTTTAATGGGTATTGTGAACAAATGGGGCCTGAGCACCGATCTCTGTGATATCCCAGCAACCTTCCTCTGTTATTTTTTAAAAATAATATTTATTTCGTGAATCTGGTGTGACTGGCTGGGCCAGCATTTATTGCTTGTCCCTCGTTGCCCTTGAAAAGGTGGCGGTGAGCTGCCTTGTTGAACCTCTGCAGTCCACTGTGGATTCAGTGATGGTAACACCATCAAGGGGCAGGTTAGATTGTATTTTATTGGTGATGGTCACGGTCTGGAATTTGTGTGGCCTGAATATTACTTGCCATTTGTCAGCCTGGATACTGTCGAGATCTTGTCGCATTTGGACATGGCCTGCTTCCGTATCTGAAGAACCACGAATGTTGCTGAACATGGTGCAATCATTGGCGACCATTCCCACTCCTGACCTTAAAATGGAGGAAAGGTCATTGAGGAAGCAGCCCTGAAGATGTTTGGGTCTAGGCCACTGCCCGAGGGACTCCTACAGACTTGTCCTGGAGCTGAGTTGACTGACCTTTATCAACCATGACCACCCTCCTACGTGTCAGGTATGATTCTAACCAGCGGGGTGTTTGCCCCTGATACCCATTGATTCCAGTTTTGCTAAGGCCCCTTAATGCCACACTTGGGCGAAGGCAGCCTTGATTTCAAGGGCTATCACTCTCACCTCACCTCTGGAATTCAGCTCTTTTGTCCATGTTTGAATCAAAGTAATGAGATCAGGAGCTGAGTGGCCCTGGTGGAGCCCAAACTAGGCGTCATTGACCACGTTATTGCTGAGCAGGTGCTGCTTGAAAGCACTGAGACCTTCCACCACTTTACTGATGATCGAGAGGAGACTGATGGGGTGGTAATTGGCCGGATTGGATTTGGTCTGCTTTTTATGCATAGGAGATACTTGGGGTAATTTTTGACCTAAACAGGGAAATGTCATTGTTGTAACTGTATTGGAACAGCTTAGCGAGGGCATTGACAAGGCCTGGAGCACAACTTTTCAGTACTATTGCCAGAATGTTGTCAGGGTATGTACCCTCTGGAGTATCCAGTATCTCCAACTGAATCTGGATATCGCGTGGACTGAACCAAATTGGCTGATGACTGGTAACTGAATTGCTGAGGACGACTGGAGGAGGCTGAGGTGCATCATCCACTCAGCACTTCTGACTGAAGACTATTGCGAATGCATAAACATTATCTTTTGCACTGAAGTGCTGGTCTCTTCCATCATTCAGGATGGAGATACTTGTGGAATCTCCTCCTCCAATGACTTGTTTAATTGTCCATAACTATCCTCAACTAGAAGTGGAAGGACTGCAGAGACCTGAACCGTTGCTTGTGGAATCACTTAGCCTGCCTGTCACTTACGGCTTGTGCTGTTTGGTGCACAAGCAGTCGTGGTTGGTGGCTTCATCAGGCTGGCACCTCATTTTCAGGTATGCCCCGTGCTGCTCCAGCCCTCCTGCACACTCCATTGAATCAAGGTTGATCCTCTGTCTAAATGGTAATTGTTGTGAGGGGGATATGCCAGGCCATGAGGTTGTGCTGGAGTACAGTTCTGCTGCTATTGATGCCCCACAACACGTTATGGAAACCCAGATTTGAGCTGCTAGATTTGTTTGAAGTCTGTTCTATTTAGCACGGTGATAGTGCCACCCAGAATTATGGAGGTTATTCTCAATGTGAAGGCGTGACTTTATCTCCACAAAGACTCTGCAGTGGTCACTCTTACCCGATACTGTCATGGACAGATACTTCTGCAGCTGGCAGATTAATAAGGCTGTGGTCAAATATGGCTTTTCCCTCTTGTGGGTTCCTTCACCACCTGCCATAGACCCAGTATATCAGTTATATCCTTTAGGACATGGCCATCTCAATCCGTACTGCTGCAGCTGAGCTACTCTTGATGGTGGACATTGAAATCCCTCACCCAGAGTACGTTTTGTGCCCTTGCCACCCTCAGAGCTTCCTCCAAGTGTTGATCAGCATAGAGGAGTACTGACTCATCAGTTGGGAGAGGCTGGTACATGGTAATCAGCAGGAGGTTGCCTTTCCCACGTGTAAACTAATACTATGAGTCATCATGGGATACAGAGACACTGTTGAGGACTCCCAGAGCAATTCCCTTCCAACTGGATCCCACTGTGCCGCCATTTCTGTTGTGTCTGTCCTGTTGGTGAGACAGGAGATACCTTGGGAAGGTGATGGGGTGTCAGGGACATAGGCATACTCACAGATTTATACCTTAAATTCAATGTCAGGCTGTTGCTTCATAAGTCTGTTTAGTTTTATTCACTGTTTCCTGCCAGCTGTCCCATTCTAGACACATGGCCATACATTAGCCCCAAACCACTAAGATTTGATTTTGTAAACTGGACTTGGAGCTTTACCAAAACATTTCTAAAAATCCACGTGTTTTACATCCATTGCTTCTCTTTCATTTGTCTCCCAGACTGTTTCTCAAACAGTCCCATTTCATAACTCTATGTTAGTGTTGTCTATGCCCATTATTTTCAGTCCCAATAATTTCTCCGAAGCCATTTACTTACTATGTTCGATGTTCCATGTACTATTCCATTTTCCATACCGGACTTGCTTTTCCTGGTATTGTCAGAAAGTTGTGTGAAGACAGAACTGAAGTAGTGGATTCATAGTTTTGCCATTTCCCTATTTCCCATTCTCCATTCTCTAGTTTCAAACTGGAAGGAACCTGCATTGTTTTTTCATACTTCTCACATTGACATAATTTGACAAGCTATAACAGTTCACTCTTATAACCTTTGTGAACATTATCTTCAGAAACCCATCAATCCCTGTCTTAAGCTGCTCAGCTCCACATCACACACGCACAGGAGCATAGTCTCTGTACCAACAGAAATACAGCATGATCTATATTAGTCCCACTTTCCAACACCACGCACATAGCCTGGAATGTTATGACACTTCCAAGTGCTCGACCAAGTACTTTTAACGGTTGAGAGGTTAGCCGTGGTAACTCCCCTCTCAGGAAGTACATTCCAGACCTCAACACACTCTGGGTGAAAAAAATGTAATCTTTAAATCCTCGCTGAACCTCAAACCCTTCACTTTAAAAGTGTGCTCCCTTGTTCTTGACCCTCTGTCTAAAGGGAACAGATGCTGTCTGTCCACCCTGTCCATGACCCTTGTTAACTTATCCTTCTGAATCACATCCCCCTCAGCCTCCTCTGCTCCAAAGTAAACAACCCGACCTTATCCAGCCTCTCTCCATCGCTGATATGCTCCATCCCAGGGAACATCCTGGTGAATCTCCTCTGCAACACCCTCCAGTACAATCACATCCTTCCTGCAATGGGGCTCCCGGAACGACATACAGTACTCCATCATGGACTAAACCAAGCCCTGTATAGCACTTATAATCTACTCCCTGATTATTAAACGCTCCACCCAAGGTTCAATTCTTAACTAGTCCATTACCCTGTTCAGTCACATTCAGGGATGTGTGGAGAAACACCCTGTGAGCTCCCTAGTGTGCTGCCAATCATTGTGTACACCCCATGTCTTGTTCCTCCTTCCAAAGTACATCACCTCATATTTATCAGGATCACATTCCATCTGCCATTGATCTGCCCATCTGATCATTCCACTTGTATTTTCGTGTAAAATCAGAACTTCCTCCTCACTACCAACCACCCGGCCAATCTTTGTGTCAAACACAAACTTACTTATCACAACTCCCACCTCTCCACCCACCACCCCCCCCCCTTCCCCCCGCCTCCAGATTCACATCTATACCATTTATGAATGCTACAAACAATAAGGGACACAACACTGATCTGTGGTACACCAGGGGACACTGGTCTCCAATCACGCAAACAGCCTTATCCCACCACCCTCTGCCTCCTGACACTAAGACAATTTTCGCTGTAACGTTTCAAGTTATCCTTGATACTGTGAGAATTTACTTTTTTTTTCAGTTTCCCATGCGGAACTTTGTCAAAGGCATTGCATCAAAACTAAATAAGCGACCTCCTCAAACTAATTGAATCAACTCCATTAGTGTGACTTCACTCTGATAAAGTCATGATGATTATCCCTGATCAAACCTTGCCATTCTGATTGGAGTTCAATTTTCTCCTTCTCTATTTTCTCCAGTAGTTTCCCGAACAGTGATTTAATACTCGATCGTCTATAGTTTCCTGGTCTATGTCTACCACCCTTACTGTGAAGTGCAATCATAATAGCTGTTCTCCAGTCCTCTGACACCTCCCCTATTGTCAGATTCTAATTAAAATTTCCAGTCAGCGTCTTTCCTCCCTTGACTCCAACAGTATCCAGACCTGCAGATTGGTCCAATTTTATACCAGACAAAGCCTCAAACCGCCGCTCATATTTTACATCAATCTTTTTTTTTTTTCAGGAGCTTTCCAGTACATCTTCTCGAATTTTGTTCCAGCATCCTCCTTCTCCCAAGTAAAACAGCTGTGATGTTTACATGTAACAATCTATCAATGTTCTCCGGGTTGACACACTGATTGCCCCTTTGGTTTCTAATGGACACTAACTGTTTGCTGATTATTCTGTTCTACTTGTCCGTGTAGAATATCATGGGATTCTCCCTCATCTCTCCTGCTTGCACTTCTTCATGTCCCTCGGTTATTCTCTCCCCTCTATGTTTCTAAGTTTCAGTAAAATCACCTCTCATCTTTTGAAACTCGAGATCACAGGCTGAGTTTCCACATCAGACAATCTTGCCATTTTAGGGATTAATCTGGAGAATACCTTTTGCAGTTCGTCTGTAGTATATTCTATCTTAGATTGGGACTCCAAACGGTACACAATATTCTCAGTTTAGTCTCAGCAACACTCCGTGCAGCTGGCGCATGGCATCTTCTATATTTCAATTACATTCACATGAATGTAACCTAATTTTTCGTTTCCTATTTGCTTGTGTTTAGATTACATTGCGTTACAGTGTGGAAACAGGCCCTTCGGCCCAACAAGTCCACACCGACCCGCCGAAGCGCAACCCACCCATACACCTACATTTACCCCTTACCTAATACTACGGGCAATTTAGCATGGCCAATTCACCTGACCTGCACATCTTTGGACTGTGGGAGGAAACCGGAACACCCGGAGGAAACCCACGCAGACACGGGGAGAATGTGCAAACTCCACACAGTCAGTCACCTGAGGTGGGAGTTGAACCCGCGTCTCTGGCGCTGTGAGGTAGCAATGCTAACCACTGTGCCACTGTGCCACCCAATTCTTCCCAATTCCTTTTACTTTAACTTTTCTTATGACGTTAGTGGGAGAGTTCTTAAAAAAAAGATCCTCTTGAATATCCAACTGTACGTTATCCATCAGCTCCTCATTGCCTACGTCCACAAGAATCATCTTCAAACCATTCCAAAAAATGTTTGCCACTTATGGTTTTCGTTTCATCGATGCATTATCATCCTCCCTAGTTTTCCCATTACCTTCTATATATCCAGTAACACGTTCTTTATAATCGAGCCCAACAGACACCCGACCGCGGATGACAAGTTACTGATCTGTAGTTCACCACTCTCCATCTTCATCCTTTCTTAAACTGTTGGATAATATTTATAAACTTTGCCTTATCCAGACTGGCTAAATATCTTTCGGGAATGTATTGGAAAACAACGTGATAATCTACGATGCAATCAATATGTCTATTGCTGCTTCCTCTGAAATTCTTGTATGAAGTACATCTGATCTGTCAGATTTATAAATACTCAATCCAGCTTTCTTTTAAAACATGACCTCAACACTGATAAGAATGATCTTAGACTTTACTTACACAAGTCCCATGGTCACTTGGTATTTCTGGGAGAATTTCTGGATATTCTGCCTTGAGGATAGACACAAAGAAACTGTTTCTTTTCCCTGTGATTTCTCTGTTGTCTTCAATAAATTATTCTGTCCGCACACCCACTGTTCCATATTTGACCTTGTTTTTATTTTTGTTTCATACACCGATGTACTTTTTTTGCAGTCTTTATGTTTTTCTTTTGTTTGTATGCTTTTTCACTTTTTGATTTTCTTTTCTTGGTCATCCATTGCTGGGTCCTATATTTCTCCGAATCCACTGGCTTACTACAGTACTTGGCATTTTTCTAAGCTAATTCCTGTGATCTAACAGATAGTTGAAGGTGAGGCTGAAAGGGTTAGGTCAGAGAGGCGGGTGGACCAGATTGATCGGAAGGAAGATGAACACATAGGAACGTTCAAAAGGGGGGAGGATGCTGAGTTGGAAGATTGGACTGGGATAAAGTTCAGTTAGGGTAAATGGGGAAACGGGTGAAATCTACATTAATCCCCTGTGGTTGGAGGGTCCCAAGGTAGAAGAGGAGACTTTCTTCATCCATGCTTCGGGTGGTGAGGGTTTGGCGATGGAGGAGGCCCAGGACTCTCACGTCCTTGGCAGAGTGGAAAGGGGAGTTAAAGTGTTCAGCCACAAGGCGGTGGAGTTGGTCAATGTGGCTATCCCAGATATGTTCTCTGAAATGATCCACCTGCCTTACCAATGTAGAGAAGACCACACTGGCTTTAATGTATGTAGTAGATGAGGCGTTCTGTCTCCCTTCATCACCTTTCACTTTCAACCCCACCTTCATTTACCTATCGCATTCCTAGCAACCTCTCTCCTGCCACACCGCCTTCTCATTTATCTCTCAGCCCCCTTCATCATAAGCCTCATTCCTGATGAAGGGCTTATGCCCAAAACGTCAATTCTCCTGCTCCTAGTACGCTGCCTGACTGTGCTTTTCCAGCACCACACTCTTCGACTCTGATCTTCCAGCACCACATTCTTCGACTCTGATCTCCAGCAGCTGCAGTCCCCAATTTCTCCTCATACCTTCAGGGCTTGTATGATTCAGATTTATAACGGTTACTTCAAATAAAACAAAAACTACCGTGTACTCAAACAGCATAAAAGAAAACCAATGCATTGTGGTCACTGTTCCCAAAAGGTCCTTTACAGCAAAGTTTTCAATTCGTTCTTTTGATCATCCAACATCAATTTCTAAATAACCTGATCTCGAGCTCAGTGCTCGACAACATGTTAATGCCAGCTATCTAACACATGCTCATGAAATCCATTTTTCCCAGCATTAGCATTCAGTTGGGTTAACACAGTTTAGATATAATGTCAACAGTACGTTATTACTGTAGTAGCCACAAATGTGTATATCTCATTTCCCGTTTTATAACATGTCCAGCATTTGTATTGCAGCTTTCACTTTGATATATAACTCCAATCAATGTTTCCTTCTCCTTGCTGTTTTTGCGCTCCACCTTACTAGATTCTGGAGAATCTGAGCAATGTGGGATTTGAGGAGATTAATGGTAGAGATCATCTCGCCACATCATTTATGATCTTCTTAAGCATCATTGTGACATTTTCTCCAGATCTCCCGTTATGCTAGTGGAGTAGAGAAGGACAATGATCGTTCATAAGTGCTCTGTATTTCCCCCAGAGAGCTGAGACTGCTCTAACCTGGGTGGGAACCTTACAGCAGGGTGGTAAAGCATTACTGCTGCTGTACAGGATCTTAGTGAGATCACATCTGGAGTAGTGTGTACAGATTTAGTCTCTTCAATGAAGAAAGGATGTTGTTATATTGGAAGCAGCTCAGAGATGGATCCCTCAGCTGATTCCTGCAATGAAGGTGCTAGCTTATAACGAAAGGATGATCAGGTTGATCCAATAGCAATTGGAGTTTACAAAAATAAAGGATGATCTTATTTCAACATAGATGACAGGAAGGAGTAAACAACTGAAGAGAATTACACAGATAGTGGGGGAATCCATTCTGTTCTCCAGCCTGTTACACAGGAACAACAGGAGGATATTCAGGCCTTCGAGCCTGTTACACCAGAAGAGGACGACACTGTTCAGCCCCTCGAGCCTGATATATATTCGAGGCCAATCAGCCCCTCGAATCTATAACACTGGCCCCAGAGTAGTCCATGCGGCACCAGTATCCTATTACACAGCAACAGGATCAGTCCATTCAGCCTCCTCAAGTCCGTAACATAGGAACTGGAAGTGGTCACACAGTGACTGGAGATTGTTACACTGGGATAACAGGAGGCCATTCAGACCCACCGAGTCTGTTGCAAGGGAAATGTGTTAGGATAAAAACTATCTTTTTTCGTGAGAAAGGAGGAGGTAATTCAGACACGTGTCTGTTGTATGGGAACAAGACAAGACCAATCGCTCCCTTCGTTCCATCTCTGGGATACATGAGGAGACCGTTCAATATCTCCACCGATTATGGAGAAATATGAGAAGACCCATCAGACCCACAAAATGTTACACAGGAACGGGAAGATTCCATAATCCCCCACCCCTCTAACACATCAACAGCAGGTGGTCATTCTGGCCTTGGAGATGACAACATGGGAACCCCAGAAAGACTTCATCCCATCGAGTTTGTACACCAGCAGGATGATGAGTCCATTCAGCCACACATACCGCTTATGCAGCAATTGGAGCACATCTCTTAAAACCCTTTTGCCCATCAAACAGGAATTCAAAGAAAACGTAAAGGTTTTAAAAAGGGAAGAACTTAAAATAAATGAATACATTAGGGAGTAAAATGTAACAATAAAGTATTGTAATTTAAGGGAAATTATTCGAATCCATTGTTGTGGACATTTGCAAACGTAAACCACAATTCATCGGAGTCAACATGGTTTTACAAAAGATAAACCATGATTGAAGTGTTTTCTTGAGTTATTTAAAGATGTGACAAACAAGGTGGATAGTGGGAATCCTGGAGGTGGAATATATCTGGTCTTCGTGAAGGATTCAGATACGTCCCTTCTCCAAAGAGTGAGTGGTAAGATCAGACAGCATCAGTTTAGGAGTAATTTATTGGCTTGGATGGAGGATTGGTTAACCAACAAAATGCAGTCAGATGAATAAACTGTGTCATTTTCTTTTGGAAAATGCAACTTGTTGGGTGCCATAGATTTCAGTTCTCATTGTTCAACCATTTGTGATCGACATTATTACTCGGTTGACGGGATAGAAAATGCTATAGCTACATTTTCAGATGACACTAACATTGGTGGGAAATTACTTCGGAATAATGATGCAAGAGATTTAAAAACTATGTGTATAGATTGGGTGAATGGGCAAACATTTGGCAATGAAAATTAAAGTGGATAAATATGGGGTTATTCAAGTTGGCCAGCCTAATAAAAAGGCAAATGATTTTCGAAATGGAGAGAAACTTCAAAGTGCTTAAGTGCAGAGGGATCTGGGTGCCTGCTTGCATATCACAGAAAACTTGCTTGCGGGTAATTGAAGTAATGAGGAATGCAAGCATGACTTCATCGTTTATTTATAAAAGGATAGAGTAGAAAGGTAGGGAGTGTTGGTGTAGCTATGCAAGGCATTAGATTAGATTACTGACAGTGTGGAAACAGGCCCTTCAGCCCAACAAGTCCACACCGCCCCGCCGAAGCGTAACCCACCTATACCCCTACATCTACATCTACCCCTTACCTAACACTACGGGCAATTTAGCATGGCCAATTCACCTGACCTGCACATCTTTGGAGTGTGGGAGGAAACCGGAGCACCCGGAGGAAACCCACGCAGACACGGGGAGAACGTGCAAACTCCACACAGTCAGTCGCCTGAGGCGGGAATTAAACCCAGGTCTCTGGCACTGTGAGGCAGCAGTGCTAACCACTGTGCCACCATGCCGCCCCAACTGGAGGCTGTAACTGGAGTACAGTTTGGGGGTCCTGCAGAATGAGGTATTTCCATTGGAGGCAATTCAGAAGAGCTTCATTCGATTGATTCCATATTTGAAGTGTTTGTCTTATGAAGAGAAATTGAGCAGTTTAGTCCTATACTGTCGAGTTTATAAGAATAAACGGAGAGCTCATTGAGGTCTGTAAAATGCTAAATGTAATTGAAAGTGTAGCTGTGGAGTGGATACGTTTTCATGTGGCACAATCTACAATAAGAGACTAGAGTTTGAGGATGGAGAGATGGCAGGAAAGTGGAACAGAGGCCGCGATGACATCAGCCATGATTGTATTCCATGGCGGAGCAGTTTCAAAGGGTTGGATTCCTGACTGATGCTCCTCGTTCATATTCAGCTTTACGACTGTGTTACACAGGAATGGGGGAGGATTATGTATCAAACAGGAACCAGGTACTCCGGATAAATCAGTCTTAATCAGTTTGACAGAACGTCACCAGTGGAGTCACACAGTGACCAGTGCTGGGTCCTCAACTATTTACAATCTATATCAATGATCAGGAGGAGGGAACAGATATAGAGATACTGAGTTTGGTGATGTCGCTGTGATAAGCAAGAGATTAAATTATCAAGAGAGGGTGGAGGGTCTACAGATAGATACAGAGAGGTAAAGGCAATGGAGAATAATTTGGCAGCTGCAATATAACATGATATAATCTGTCATTTCATTTACAGGAATAATGGAAGGCAGTAGATTAATACAGAGAGTGCTCCTTCAATTCCTCTACCTCTCCCCATTGACACGGCTACTCCGCAGATGCCATGTACACAATCAGGAATCCCATTAAACTGGATACACCCGGCAATTCCCTGCTGAGGGTGAAACAATGTATATACCTCATCCACCAAATATATCCTCCGTCACTGAATGGTTACATTGATGGCAACATACTGGCAGATGATGGATATGTCACCCAGTTCTGTTTGAAAAGTTCCAGAACATAGAAGCTGAATGAAACTGTGACCCGAACAGCCACTGGCAGCACCGTCCTTCCCCCTGAGGTGAAGCTGCAGGACGGGTTAAAGAAGGTGACACCGCTCTGTGACCAGCTCCTTGTTCAGTCAGGGTCCACTCACACTCTGCTCCTGGGTTCAGTGGAGCTTGGGAAGCTGTTCCTGGAAAATCCGGGATGGACACAGCAGATCCCTTTCCCCACACACTCTCACTGGTGGTTTCAAAGCTTCCCCTCTCTGCAACATCTGCTCCATTTGTTGTTCATGTTGCAGACCCAGATGTTGTAACTACAGTCCCCAGGCTCCATCCAAAGTTGGGTCACCAAATCCTAAGGTCTCCCTGAATGTCTGAGGCAGCTCACAGCACATCCTCCAGCAAACCATCCCCAGCTGCTGCACTAACTTTTCAATAACAGGAGTCAGTTAGAAACCCCTCGTCTATAAGTATTGTGGACCAGACCAGATTCCTGCAAAATATTTTAAGAAGGCCACTTAGACCCAAACCTTTCCTTATTTTGAATATAGATGTGAAGTGTGCTTTCCAGATATGTTGTGACTGGTCAAACCACTCGACGTTAAGCAAAATATAATCTGTTAAAATACTTTAGTTAAAATACAATCAAAGAAAAGAACATTTCTGGATAGCTTATATGTTGGAACAATTACTACCCTTCCCCACCTTTCAAAATTACATTGTTTGATTCTTTCAAACACAACGTGCGTTTAACCAGGGATGCTATTTTAGATTCCTGAAACACTGTCGGCTTCTGGCACAAGCTCAAATGCACTTCAGATGGCTTTCTTCACCTCCTCCGATAGGGATGCAAATACCTATCAGCTTTGTTTGGATAAACTAAATCCACATGTTCTCTGGCCACTGCACTTGTTTAGCCACTTTCTGAAATGAAATTAAAAAGGCTCCGCCATCATTCTCATCAAATTTAGATAATGCCTGGATGTATTTAAACAAATCCTGAACAGGCCTTTGGCTACCATAGGGTTGCTCTACCTCACTATCCTCTGATGAAAATCCATACAAAATGAAGAGGAATTTAGAATAACTTAACTATTGGAAAACTTAACCGAATAATGGATACAGTACGTTCTACAAATGAACTGTTCAATCTATTAACATCACCTAAACGTACCCCTTGTCAAAAAGGAACATTAAGACATGCATTCTTGCATACAGTTCTCCAATGCAGGAGGAAACACCATCAAGTGAGGCTTTAGAGAGAGTAGCAGCCAGGGATAATTTACTAAAACTTTCACCCCTTTGGGACCCCAAGCACCCGCTGATTGTTACAGCTACAAGAAAAAACAAACTAGAAAGCCTGGTCTGTGCGAGTTGGCCATTGTTACTACTATTTATTAAAAACCCTAAAAGTCCCGTAAGTTATTTACTTGAGCTGTTTTCAGTCGGCAGTTTAGTCTTTATGACCTCTTACTAAAAAAAAGAGAAACAAACGTTTTATTTAAAAGGTGACAGCATTGTCAGGCAATTCAGATGCCTGGTCCTTCACTCAGTGGGCTTCCTCGTCTTACTTATCGCAAGGTCACCTGAGAGGGACAGCCACAGGTCCAGACCAAGTTACAAGGATGTGTCTCATAACTTCTGAAACACGCCTGTCCATGGACCATCACATGGGACATACCAGGAAGTGAACAACAGCCTGACACACGCCATTTCATTATTTCTGAGTTACACAATGCCAGCACTCGATACACTAGGGAGACAAAACCAAAGGCCAGGGAAAGATACAGAGGGACAGAGAGATTCACATTAAAGACAGAAACAGGAGGTTAATTAACTGAAAAGATGTTGTGGAAATATGTGGAAAAAGACAGGGCAGTGGGACTAACTGGAGAAGTGAGATATTCCTGAGTAAAATGACAAGAATGAGAACATTGAATAAAGGCATTGTCAGATCAGCTGAAATGGTTTGTTACATCAAATTCTCAATCTGCTTCACCGAACACCACAAACAAACATAAATTGGGACAAGATGACAGCCCAGCATGGAGAGCTGTGCAGACCATGTTAGTGTGTTGCTCAGTAAACTACACTATCTGCCCAGCATGAGAATATTGCAAACTTTACTATCATATGCTAACTATCCTCGCATCAGATTACTGCCTGCAATGAGAAGGTTTGGTGTGTGTGTGTGTGTGTGTGTGTGTGTGTGTGTGTGTGTGTGTGTGTGTGTGTGTGTGTGTGTGTGTGTGTGTGTGTGTAGTTGAATGCGAAACTCGTTATTTGAGAAGGAACACACATGGAGGAAACAATTTTAAATACGAACAACTGGCAGGCTTTTTATTAATCAACAGAGAGAACGAGGGAAGTTTCATGGATAGATGATATAAAGTGTTTGAGAATGTTAAAATAAAGGCATTGCCAGACACAACAGCAATATACATCTGCGTGCACATGAATGACAGATGGATGGGAGTTTGGTGTGAGGTCGAATCAAATTTGCTTCGGCAAGTTTGAAGCCGGGAGCGTCAGCAGCAGATTATTGGCTTCATTAAGATTATTGACTTCATAGCTCAAGGTTGAACAACGGATGGAATTAACCAGTGAGATATATTCTGGAGTGGTGAGCATTTCAAGTTAGAAATGTTCAGGGTATGGTGTCAAGAATCAGCTCATATTCAAAGGGATCTCCCACAGTTGTGACTTGTCTGCTTCAGCTGCAGATATTGGCCAGGGATGGGATGGAAACAGTGGAAGGAAGTGGAGTTGGTAACCAGAACAGTAGACAGTGACCTCCATGCTCTTAACAGCAAAGGCAATGTTACAATGCATTGTGGTTCTCCCCTGAAACTGAATAGGTCAACATAGAGACCGGTGAGTAACACAGCCAGAGCAGAGAGGGAGACAGTAATTGAACACGTTCATTAATGTAGTTAGTAGTGGTCTGTAGAGTGAATATCTGGATTGAGAGATTCAACAGGAATAATAATAGTGACAAGATGTGTAGACGATATGAAATAACAATAATACAGTCATAACTGGTTTATAGAAAACAAAATCTGGACAGTGACACTTACCAGGAAGGGATAATAAAAATATTGAATAATGAGAAGAGCGTAATGGATCTGTGATGATAATGACCACCAATAAAATGCAGAAAGATACCAAACATAATCGGCTAAGCTCCTGTATATTGTTGGAATATTCCTGTCTAATGTTCTCACATTCTGATCCATTGTTGGAACATTCCAGTCTAATGTTCTCAGATTCTGATCTCTCCTCCCCCTCTCTCTGGATCCGCTGTTCCCTGTCAGTGCTGTCGGTGATGCTCCTGCTCATGTTATGGGATAACACATTGAACGGAGCCCATTTATCATTAAAAGATGGAAACCCTCCACTGGGATAATTAGAATCCATGGAGATTGGCATTAATCTCAGTCACTGAACAAATAGGCTCAGTTAACCTGTTCAACACATCACTTTTCATTTACTGGTTTTGGATGGAATGGATGAGGGTTGCTGAGGGATGGATCATAAATCTTTAAATCTTTTAAATCTTTTTATTAAATTGGATATGAGAGGATTAACAGGACACTGCAGGGGTCTATATGTTCCACTCTGTTTATGAAAGGAAGCAGTTATAAAATAACAGATCGGCTACATAAAAAAAAATCGGGTGGGCAAGTTTCTCGATACTTGAGTAGTTCAAGTTAGAAATGTTCAGGGTATGGTGTCAAGAATCAGCTCATAGTCAAAGGGATCTCCCACAGTTGTGACTTGTCTGCCTCAGCTGCAGATATTGGCCAAGGATGGGATGGAAAGTTAACAAATTACGGTACTTATTGACCTGTGTGCGGCCACTCCTGGTTTTGATGCCCTGTTGTCAAATCCTTCCATAACCTTGAGACAGAGCATTGAGACTGCTTCTCAGGAACAGGCCGAAGCAATTCTGTCCCTATGGGACGCTTACAGAGGGATACGAGAAGGCCATTCAGTCCATATTAGCCTGTTGCTACTTAAAAAGGTGGAAAGCTGGAATATTGGCACATTTTGCCGAAAGAATCATTCAAAACAAAGAGATGTTTCGCTGCAGCTGTATGAAGTGTTACTGAGAGGGCACCTGGAGTAAATAGTGTTGTTTGTGTTTCTGTAACTGGGAAGGGATGGACCTCCATTAGATACAGTTTAACGGCTGACCATAATCCACAGGCTGTTGTCTCATTTAATGTCTCGGATCTGTTACACAGGGACAGGAGGAGGCCATGAAGCCTCTTGAGTCTATTTCAGAGGGACAAGAGGAGGTCATTCAGTCTCTCCAGTCTATTACAGAGGGACAGGAGGAGGTCATTCAGCCTCTCGAGCCTGTTACAGAGAGGCAGGAAGTGTTTATTTAACATTCAAGTCTGTTACACATAAATATTAGTTTTAAACTATGTGTGGAATAGGAAAGACCTGATGTAAACATTAAAGTTCTAACTTTGAACAAGGCCAATTTTGAAAGTGTTAGGTGAGCCCTGTGAAAGGCTGATTGGAATACCCTATTCACAGGTAAAGGGATGGTTTGAAAATGCAAGGCCATCAAAACTTGGTTTCAAAGAGTCCAGAGACAAAGTGTTCCAATTAGTGAGATGGGCAAGGTTGGTGGGTGCAGGGAGTGCTGGATGGCTAGATATATTGATGCTCTGGTCAAGGTTAGCAAGGAGGCATATGTCCGGTAAACAGAGCTGAGATTAAGTGAATCCCGAGAGGAGTATAAGGGCAATAAGTGTATAGTCAACAGGGAAATTGGGCCAGAAAAATGTGGACATGATATGGCTTTAGAAATAGGGTTACCGAGGCATTGAAGCTACTCTACACATCCTTTAATTGCACAATATTAACTAGGGAGAGAATAGGGCACCTTAAAGATCAGTAAGACTACGTATGTGTGGAACCAAAGGAGATGGAAAGGATACTAAACAAGTATTTTTCCTAGTATTTAATGTAGAAGAGTTTACAAGAGTGAGAGAATGAAGAAATACATAGTGATATCTTGAAAAGTATCTATATTACAAGGGGATGTTGGACATTTTAAAACATATAAAGGTGAACTAATCCCTGGGACCTGATCAGTTGTATCCCAGAATATTGTGGGAAACTAGGAAAGAAATTGCTCAGCCTTTTGCTGATATATCTGTAACATTGAGTTCCACAGGTGAGGTGGCAAATGACTGGAGGGTTGCCAACATAGTGTCATTGTTTCAGAAATTAAGGAAAGCCCAGGTAACTATAGATTGGTGAGCTTGACGTCAATGGTGACTAAATTGTTGGAGGGGATTTTGAGGGTAACGATGTATAAGCATTTGGAAAGACAAGGACAGAAGAGGGCTTTGTACATTGGAGATCACGTCTCACTGACTGGGTTGAAATTTTTGAGGAAGTGAAGATGGTGATTGATGAAGGCAGGACAGTGGATGCTGTCTTCATGGAATTCAGGAAGAAAACCAAAATGTTCTACAAGGTTAGCAAGGTTAGGCTGCCTAGGATCCAGGGAGAACTCGCCATTTAGGACCAAACTTTACTTGAATATCGGAGACAGGGTGTGACAGTTGGCATTTGTTCATTAAACTTGGAGATCTGTGAACAGTGGCGTTGGTCGCAAAGATCAATAGTGGGTCCACTGCCTTTTGTCACTGATACAAATCATTTGCATTTGAGTATATGAAGTATGGTTAGTAAGTTTGTAGGTAATTCCAAATTTGGTGGTGTGGTCGACAGTGAAGAATGATCTCTCAGAATATAATGGGAACTTAGTTAGGTGAGCTGAGGAGTGGCAGATGGAGTTTATTTTAGATAAATGTGAGGAGTTGCATTTTGGCAAGAAAAATCAGGGCCAGACATTTAGGTAGGATCCTGTCGAAAGTTGCCAATCAAGGAGAACTCCATAGAAATTATAGAATCCCTACAGTTCGGAAACAGGACCTTCGGCCCATCAAGGCCACACTGTCCCTCTAAACAGTATCCCCCTGGACAAACCCCTACCCTATCCCTCTCAGCCTGCATTTCCCATGGCTAATGCAACTTGCCCTCACATCCAAGGGTACTATGCACAATTCTGTATATCGTTATACTGTCGGAGGGAAACATAGCATCCGGAGGAAACTTACACAGACACGGGTAGAATGTGCAAATTCCACACAGCCAGTCATTCAAGGATGGAATTAAACCCCGATCGCTGCCCTGTGAGGCACCTTGTGGTGCAGGTTCTCCGTTCCTTGAAATTGCCGTCGCAGGACGGCAGTGCAGTGAAGAAGGCATCAGTGATCTTCCTTTTATTGATGTGTGCTTTGAGTCTATGCGTTTGCATGACATGTTGCATCTGTACAGGACATTGGTTTGGCCACTTTTGTAATATTGCCTTTAATTCTGGTCAACCTGCTGTCAGAAAGACGTTGCCAAACTTGAAAGGGTGCAGAAGAGATTTAAAAGAATGTTGCAGGTGTTGGAGGGTTGGAATTACAGGGAGAGTTTGAATAGGCTGGGAGTATGTTCAAGTGTTGAGGCTGAGGGTGGACCTTAAAGAAGTTTATAAGATCAGAAGGGGCATAGAAAAAGTAAACAGTCAATGTATGTTCCCAGGAGAGACAATTCCAAATATAGAATATAAAGGCTTAAGGTGAGAGGAGGAAGATTTAAAAAGGGACGTGAGGGACAACATTTTCACACAGAGTCTGCTGTGTGTATGGATTGAACAGCCAAAAGAGGTGGTGGGGGCAGGTACAGTTACACCATTTAAAAGGCATTTGGATGGATACATGCATTGGAAGTGTTTAGAGCGAGATGGGCCAAGTGCTGGCAAGGGAGACAAGATTAATTTAGAATATTTGGTTAGTATAGATAACCAGACCGAAGGATCTTTTTCCATGCTATACATCTCTGAGAGTCTATTGACTCTTGACAGTTTAACACGGGAACAGGAGGAGGCTATTCAGCTACTGAATTCTGTCAGTCAGCTGGTTTGCTCAATTACTGACAGTAAAATACAAAAATAAATCATTCATATTTTGATGGTGCTTTACAGAAACAGGAGAAAGGCCGTTAATCAAGAAAAGCTGTAATGAATGTGAAGAGGCCATTCAGTCCCTCACCTCCATTCCACAGGAGCAGCAGGTGAGCACAGAGCTATTGGAGCCTGTCACTCTGGAGCAGGAGGAGGACATCAATATACACAAAACTTCGATTAGGGGGCAGTCACTCAACTGCTCGAGACTGGGACACAGGGACAGGAGGGAGTCACTCAACTGCTCGAGACTGGGAAACAGAAACAGGAGGGAGTCACTCAACTGCTCGAGACTGGGACACAGGAACAGGAGGGAGTCACTCAACCGCTCGAGACTGGGACACAGAAACAGGAGGGAGTCACTCAACTGCTCGAGACTGGGACACAGGGACATGAGGGAGTCACTCAACTGCTCGAGACTGGGACACAGAAACAGGAGGGAGTCACTCAACTGCTCGAGACTGGGACACAGGGACAGGAGGGAGTCACTCAACTGCTCGAGACTGGGACACAGGAACAGGAGGGAGTTACTCAACTGCTCGTGACTGGGACACAGGGACAGGAGGGAGTCACTCAACTGCTCGAAACTGGGACACAGGAACAGGAGGGAGTCACTCAACTGCTCGAAACTGGGACACAGGATCAGGAGGGAGTCACTCAACTGCTCGAGACTGGGACACAGGGACAGGAGGGAGTCACTCAACTGCTCGTGACTGGGACAGAGGGACAGGAAGGAGTCACTCAACTGCTGAAGACTGGGACACAGGAACAGGAGGGAGTTATTCAACTGCTCGAGATTGGGACACAGGGACAGGAGGGAGTCACTCAACTGCTCGAGACTGGGACACAGGGACAGGAGGGATTCACTCAACTGCTGAAGACTGGGACACAGGAACAGGAGGGAGTCACTCAACTGCTCGAGACTGGGACACAGGAACAGGAGGGAGTTACTCAACTGCTCGTGACTGGGACACAGGGACAGGAGGGAGTCACTCAACTGCTCGAAACTGGGACACAGGATCAGGAGGGAGTCACTCAACTGCTCGAGACTGGGACACAGGGACAGGAGGGAGTCACTCAACTGCACGTGACTGGGACACAGGGACAGGAAGAAGTCACTCAACTGCAGAAGACTGGGACCCAGGAACAGGAGGGAGTTATTCAACTGCTCGAGACTGGGACACAGGGACAGGAGGGAGTCACTCAACTGCTCGAAACTGGGACACAGGAACAGGAGGGAGTCACTCAACTGCTCGAGACTGGGACACAGGGACAGGAAGGAGTCACTCAACTGCTCGTGACTGGGACACAGGGACAGGAAGGAGTCACTCAACTGCTGAAGACTGGGACACAGGGACAGGAGGGATTCACTCAACTGCTGAAGACTGGGACACAGGAACAGGAGGGAGTTACTGAACTGCTCGAGACTGGGACACAGGGACAGGAAGGAGTAACTCAACTGCTCGAGACTGGGACACAGGAACAGGAGGGAGTTACTCAACTGCTCGTGACTGGGACACAGGGACAGGAGGGAGTCACTCAACTGCTCGAAACTGGGACACAGGAACAGGAGGGAGTCACTCAACTGCTCGAAACTGGGACACAGGATCAGGAGGGAGTCACTCAACTGCTCGAGACTGGGACACAGGGACAGGAAGGAGTCACTCAACTGCTCGTGACTGGGACACAGGAACAGGAGGGAGTTACTCAACTGCTCGTGACTGGGACACAGGGACAGGAGGGATTCACTCAACTGCTGAAGACTGCGACACAGGAACAGGAGGGAGTTACTCAACTGCTCGAGATTGGGACACAGCAACAGGAGGGAGTCACTCAACTGCTCGAAAACGGGACACAGGATCAGGAGGGAGTCACTCAACTGCTCGAGACTGGGACACAGGGACAGGAAGGAGTCACTCAACTGCTGAAGACTGGGACACAGGAACAGGAGGGAGTCACTCAACTGCTCGTGACTGGGACACAGGAACAGGAGGGAGTTACTCAACTGCTCGTGACTGGGACACAGGGACAGGAGGGAGTCACTGAACTGCTCGAAACTGGGACACAGGAACAGGAGGGAGTCACGCAACTGCTCAAAACTGGGACACAGGATCAGGAGGGAGTCACTCAACTGCTCGAGACTGGGACACAGGGACAGGAAGGAGTCACTCAACTGCTCGTGACTGGGACACAGGAACAGGAGGGAGTTACTCAACTGCTCGTGACTGGGACACAGGGACAGGAGGGATTCACTCAACTGCTGAAGACTGCGACACAGGAACAGGAGGGAGTTACTCAACTGCTCGAGATTGGGATACAGGAACAGGAGGGAGTCACTCAACTGCTCGAAACTGGGACACAGGATCAGGAGGGAGTCACTCAACTGCTCGAGACTGGGACAGAGGGACCCGAAGGAGTCACTCAACTGCTGAAGACTGGGACACAGGAACAGGAGGGAGTTATTCAACTGCTCGAGACTGGGACACAGGGACAGGAGGGAGTCACTCAACTGCTCGAGACTGGGACACAGGGACAGGAGGGATTCACTCAACTGCTGAAGACTGCGACACAGGAACAGGAGGGAGTTACTCAACTGCTCGAAACTGGGACACAGGATCAGGAGGGAGTCACTCAACTGCTCGAGACTGGGACACAGGGACAGGAAGGAGTCACTCAACTGCTGAAGACTGGGACACAGGAACAGGAGGGAGTCACTCAACTGCTCGTGACTGGGACACAGGGACAGGAGGGAGTCACTCAACTGCTCGAAACTGGGACACAGGAACAGGAGGGAGTCACTCAACTGCTCGAAACTGGGACACAGGATCAGGAGGGAGTCACTCAACTGCTCGAGACTGGGGCACAGGGACAGGAAGGAGTCACTCAACTGCTCGTGACTGGGACACAGGAACAGGAGGGAGTTACTCAACTGCTCGTGACTGGGACACAGGGACAGGAGGGATTCACTCAACTGCTGAAGACTGTGACACAGGAACAGGAGGGAGTTACTCAACTGCTCGAGATTGGGACACAGGAACAGGAGGGAGTCACTCAACTGCTCGAAACTGGGACACAGGATCAGGAGGGAGTCACTCAACTGCTCGAGACTGGGACACAGGGACAGGAAGGAGTCACTCAACTGCTGAAGACTGGGACACAGGAACAGGAGGGAGTCACTCAACTGCTCGTGACTGGGACACAGGAACAGGAGGGAGTTACTCAACTGCTCGTGACTGGGACACAGGGACAGGAGGGAGTCACTCAACTGCTCGAAACTGGGACACAGGAACAGGAGGGAGTCACTCAACTGCTCAAAACTGGGACACAGGATCAGGAGGGAGTCACTCAACTGCTCGAGACTGGGACACAGGGACAGGAAGGAGTCACTCAACTGCTCGTGACTGGGACACAGGAACAGGAGGGAGTTACTCAACTGCTCGTGACTGGGACACAGGGACAGGAGGGATTCACTCAACTGCTGAAGACTGCGACACAGGAACAGGAGGGAGTTACTCAACTGCTCGAGATTGGGATACAGGAACAGGAGGGAGTCACTCAACTGCTCGAAACTGGGACACAGGATCAGGAGGGAGTCACTCAACTGCTCGAGACTGGGACAGAGGGACAGGAAGGAGTCACTCAACTGCTGAAGACTGGGACACAGGAACAGGAGGGAGTTATTCAACTGCTCGAGACTGGGACACAGGGACAGGAGGGAGTCACTCAACTGCTCGAGACTGGGACACAGGGACAGGAGGGATTCACTCAACTGCTGAAGACTGGGACACAGGAACAGGAGGGAGTTACTCAACTGCTCGAGACTGGGACACAGGGACAGGAAGGAGTCACTCAACTGCTCGAGACTGGGACACAGGAACAGGAGGGAGTCACTCAACTGCTCGTGACTGGGACACAGGAACAGGAGGGAGTTACTCAACTGCACGTGACTGGGACACAGGGACAGGAGGGAGTCACTCAACTGCTCGAAACTGGGACACAGGAACAGGAGGGAGTCACTCAACTGCTCGAGACTGGGACACAGGGACAGGAGGGAGTCACTCAACTGCTCGTGACTGGGACACAGGGACAGGAAGGAGTCACTCAACTGCTGAAGACTGGGACACAGGAACAGGAGGGAGTTATTCAACTGCTCGAGACTGGGACACAGGAACAGGAGGGATTCACTCAACTGCTGAAGACTGGGACACAGGAACAGGAGGGAGTTACTCAACTGCTCGAGACTGGGACACAGGGACAGGAAGGAGTCACTCAACTGCTCGAGACTGGGACACAGGGACAGGAAGGAGTTACTCAACTGCTCGTGACTGGGACACAGGGACAGGAGGGAGTCACTCAACTGCTCGAAACTGGGACACAGGAACAGGAGGGAGTCACTCAACTGCTCGAAACTGGGACACAGGATCAGGATGGAGTCACTCAACTGCTCGAGACTGGGACACAGGGACAGGAAGGAGTCACTCAACTGCTCGTGACTGGGACACAGGAACAGGAGGGAGTTACTCAACTGCTCGTGACTGGGACACAGGGACAGGAGGGATTCACTCAACTGCTGAAGACTGCGACACAGGAACAGGAGGGAGTTACTCAACTGCTCGAGATTGGGACACAGGAACAGGAGGGAGTCACTCAACTGCTCGAAACTGGGACACAGGATCAGGAGGGAGTCACTCAACTGCTCGAGACTGGGACACAGGGACAGGAAGGAGTCACTCAACTGCTGAAGACTGGGACACAGGAACAGGAGGGAGTTATTCAACTGCTCGAGACTGGGACACAGGGACAGGAGGGAGTCACTCAACTGCTCGAGACTGGGACACAGGGACAGGAGGGATTCACTCAACTGCTGAAGACTGGGACACAGGAACAGGAGGGAGTCACTCAACTGCTCGTGACTGGGACACAGGAACAGGAGGGAGTTACTCAACTGCTCGTGACTGGGACACAGGGACAGGAGGGAGTCACTCAACTGCTCGAAACTGGGACACAGGAACAGGAGGGAGTCACTCAACTGCTCGAAACTGGGACACAGGATCAGGAGGGAGTCACGCAACTGCTCGAGACTGGGACACAGGGACAGGAGGGAGTCACTCAACTGCTCGTGCCTGGGACACAGGGACAGGAAGGAGTCACTCAACTGCTGAAGACTGGGACACAGGAACAGGAGGGAGTTATTCAACTGCTCGAGACTGGGACACAGGAACAGGAAGGATTCACTCAACTGCTGAAGACTGGGACACAGGAACAGGAGGGAGTTACTCAACTGCTCGAGACTGGGACACAGGGACAGGAAGGAGTCACTCAACTGCTCGAGACTGGGACAAAGGAACAGGAGGGAGTCACTCAACTGCTCAAGACTAGGACACAGGGACAGGAGGGAGTCACTCAACTGCTCGAGACTGGGACACAGGAACAGGAGGGAGTCACTCAACTGCTCGAGACTGGGACACAGGAACAGGAGGGAGTCACTCAATTGCTCGAGACTGGGACAAAGGAACAGGAGGGAGTCACTCAACTGCTCGAGACTGGGACACAGGGACAGGAAGGAGTCACTCAACTGCTCGTGACTGGGACACAGGAACAGGAGGGAGTTACTCAACTGCTCGTGACTGGGACACAGGGACAGGAGGGATTCACTCAACTGCTGAAGACTGCGACACAGGAACAGGAGGGAGTTACTCAACTGCTCGAGATTGGGATACAGGAACAGGAGGGAGTCACTCAACTGCTCGAAACTGGGACACAGGATCAGGAGGGAGTCACTCAACTGCTCGAGACTGGGACAGAGGGACAGGAAGGAGTCACTCAACTGCTGAAGACTGGGACACAGGAACAGGAGGGAGTTATTCAACTGCTCGAGACTGGGACACAGGGACAGGAGGGAGTCACTCAACTGCTCGAGACTGGGACACAGGGACAGGAGGGATTCACTCAACTGCTGAAGACTGGGACACAGGAACAGGAGGGAGTTACTCAACTGCTCGAGACTGGGACACAGGGACAGGAAGGAGTCACTCAACTGCTCGAGACTGGGACACAGGAACAGGAGGGAGTCACTCAACTGCTCGTGACTGGGACACAGGAACAGGAGGGAGTTACTCAACTGCACGTGACTGGGACACAGGGACAGGAGGGAGTCACTCAACTGCTCGAAACTGGGACACAGGAACAGGAGGGAGTCACTCAACTGCTCGAGACTGGGACACAGGGACAGGAGGGAGTCACTCAACTGCTCGTGACTGGGACACAGGGACAGGAAGGAGTCACTCAACTGCTGAAGACTGGGACACAGGAACAGGAGGGAGTTATTCAACTGCTCGAGACTGGGACACAGGAACAGGAGGGATTCACTCAACTGCTGAAGACTGGGACACAGGAACAGGAGGGAGTTACTCAACTGCTCGAGACTGGGACACAGGGACAGGAAGGAGTCACTCAACTGCTCGAGACTGGGACACAGGGACAGGAAGGAGTTACTCAACTGCTCGTGACTGGGACACAGGGACAGGAGGGAGTCACTCAACTGCTCGAAACTGGGACACAGGAACAGGAGGGAGTCACTCAACTGCTCGAAACTGGGACACAGGATCAGGATGGAGTCACTCAACTGCTCGAGACTGGGACACAGGGACAGGAAGGAGTCACTCAACTGCTCGTGACTGGGACACAGGAACAGGAGGGAGTTACTCAACTGCTCGTGACTGGGACACAGGGACAGGAGGGATTCACTCAACTGCTGAAGACTGCGACACAGGAACAGGAGGGAGTTACTCAACTGCTCGAGATTGGGACACAGGAACAGGAGGGAGTCACTCAACTGCTCGAAACTGGGACACAGGATCAGGAGGGAGTCACTCAACTGCTCGAGACTGGGACACAGGGACAGGAAGGAGTCACTCAACTGCTGAAGACTGGGACACAGGAACAGGAGGGAGTTATTCAACTGCTCGAGACTGGGACACAGGGACAGGAGGGAGTCACTCAACTGCTCGAGACTGGGACACAGGGACAGGAGGGATTCACTCAACTGCTGAAGACTGGGACACAGGAACAGGAGGGAGTCACTCAACTGCTCGTGACTGGGACACAGGAACAGGAGGGAGTTACTCAACTGCTCGTGACTGGGACACAGGGACAGGAGGGAGTCACTCAACTGCTCGAAACTGGGACACAGGAACAGGAGGGAGTCACTCAACTGCTCGAAACTGGGACACAGGATCAGGAGGGAGTCACGCAACTGCTCGAGACTGGGACACAGGGACAGGAGGGAGTCACTCAACTGCTCGTGCCTGGGACACAGGGACAGGAAGGAGTCACTCAACTGCTGAAGACTGGGACACAGGAACAGGAGGGAGTTATTCAACTGCTCGAGACTGGGACACAGGAACAGGAAGGATTCACTCAACTGCTGAAGACTGGGACACAGGAACAGGAGGGAGTTACTCAACTGCTCGAGACTGGGACACAGGGACAGGAAGGAGTCACTCAACTGCTCGAGACTGGGACAAAGGAACAGGAGGGAGTCACTCAACTGCTCAAGACTAGGACACAGGGACAGGAGGGAGTCACTCAACTGCTCGAGACTGGGACACAGGAACAGGAGGGAGTCACTCAACTGCTCGAGACTGGGACACAGGAACAGGAGGGAGTCACTCAATTGCTCGAGACTGGGACAAAGGAACAGGAGGGAGTCACTCAACTGCTCGAGACTGGGACACAGGAACAGGAGGGAGTTACTCAACTGCTCGAGACTGGGACACAGGGACAGGAGGGAGTCACTCAACTGCTCGAGACTGGGACAAAGGAACAGGAGGGAGTCACTCAACTGCTCGAGACTGGGACACAGGGACAGGAGGGAGTCATTCAACTGCTCGAGACTGGGACACAGGAACAGGAGGGAGTCACTCAACTGCTCGAGACTGGGACACAGGGACAGGAGGGAGTCACTCAACTGCTCGAGACTGGGACAAAGGAACAGGAGGGAGTCACTCAACTGCTCGAGACTGGGACACAGGGACAGGAGGGAGTCACTCAACTGCTCGAGACTGGGACACAGGAACAGGAGGGAGTCATTCAACTGCTCGAGTCTGGGACACAGGAACAGGAGGGAGTCACTCATCTGCTCGAGACTGGAACACAGGGACAGGAGGGAGTCACTCAACTGCTGAAGACTGGGACACAGGAACAGGAGGGAGTTACTCCGCTGCTGAAGACTTGGACACAGAAACAGGAGACAGTCACTCAACTGCTCGAGACTGGGACACAAGATCAGGAGGGAGTTATTCAACTGCTCGAGACTGGGACACAAGATCAGGAGGGAGTCATTCAACTGCTCGAAACTGGGACACAGGGAAATCTGGAGGCTAGTGAGGCCCGAAGATCCTGTTACACAGTAACAGGAGGAGGGGACTAAGTCCCTACCTGTATGGGACTCTGGGAAAGAAGGGGAGTTTGCTTGGAACAAACGCAAATATATGAATAAGTTGCATTCGTGGTCCACACAATCCTGCCCCAACATTCACTAAGACCACGGCTGATCTGATTGTGATTCCCTCATTACATTTCACGGAGACTCCACTCTCTGCAGCCTCTGCTCCCTTTGTTGGTCATGTTGCAGACTCAGATGCTGCAACAACAGTCACCATTACTCATCCAGATGTTCGGATCTAACCGGATGAGTCAATATTTGAAGGGTCCAATAACAAGAATGAAAACACAAAATAAAGGTAGAGCCAGATGTTTAGTTCTCTCACATTCGCAATCCAACTCACATAACGAGCCAGTCCATTATACTTTCAGGATGGAGCACTGTGTAGATATGGCGAGCGTACTGCAGAATACAACCCAGCAATATCCAGAATGGAACTCTGTGCAGCCCTCACCAATGCTTGATCTATAATCCTGGGCTAAATGTACAGCGTGGGGAGCTGTGCAGACTGCACTGGTTCATTCATATGTAAACCCAGGCTGTTGCATTGTTCGGTAAGACTGTGTTAGATCACTGCCCAGTGTTGGGAAACTTGCAGCCAATGTTGGAAGTGACAGGATATGCAGCTCCCATCCATTTCCAGCTCCATAACTCCACTGTACCTTGACAAGGCGTGCCATGGATGTGAAAATCACTGCGATATAGAGATGTAAATGGAAACAGTTTAAATACCAATAGTTCTGATTAAGGCGAGTATCACACCAGTATTTAAAGTTGAAATACTTGCAATAATATCCAAAGAGGTTCTGTGAATGGTGCAAAGTAGTTAGAGGGGGATGGTAATGTTATAGTGGTTGCACTATAATCAACAATGTGAATTAGAGGAACAAATATGCAGGGGGACTGAGGAGACTTGCAGGAACAGTAGGGTTGTTATAATAGGTGATTTCAATTTTCCTAACATAGACTCGGTTTTCCAGATGGTAAGAACTTCGATGGAACGTAATTTGTTAAGTGTGTTCAGCGAAGTTTCCACAATCAATATATAGAGTATCGGACTCGGGAAGGGACAAACTCGACCTACTGTTGGGAAATAGGGCAGGATAGGTGAAGGAGATAAAGTGGGGGAGCATTTTGGTATGAGTGTTTAGAGTTGTATTAATTTTAAAATAGTTATGGTAGGACCAAAATTGCTCCACAGATTCAAGTTCTAAATTGGGGCAAGGCATATGTTGTTGGAGTTAGACAGGGGATTGCAGGGGATGATTGGAGTTGTTTGATTCCAGGTAAAAGGATCCCGGGCAAGTGGGAGGGCTTTAAAAGTGAGATAGCTCCAGTTCAAGGTTTCCATTTTCCTGTGAGGGTGAAGGTTATGTGAGACAGGAAGAGAGAACTCTGGACGTCAAGAGATATTGAGGCTTTGACCAGAAAAAAGGAGGCGTGGCTCATGTTCAGGCAGTTCATATCAAGGTAATCCCTGGAGGTATACAGGGAATAGAGGAGTTTACTGAAGAAGGAAATCAGCAAGGCCATAAGGGAGTATGAGGTAGTCTTGGCTGAGAAGATTAGAGTGAGTCCAAATTCAGTATAGTAAAGATAAAGAGCAACTAGAGAGAGAATAGGATGCTTTAAAATCCAAAACCGGCATGCATGTGTAAAACCTCAAGAGATGGGTGAAGTCCTCAATTTCTCCTCTGTGTTTATCATGAAGAAAGACATGAAGACCTGTGGCCTTTGGGACGTTAGTTGTCATATCTTGGTACTGTCCATATCACAGTAGAGTTGCTGTTGGACATATTAGAACACACAAAGTCAGACACATCTCTTGGTCCTGACCAGATGCATCTGAGAGCACTGGAAGAGGCGAAAGAAAAAGCTTAGGGACCAAGGTACCGGAAGACTGGGCGGTAGCAAATGTTGTGCCCTTATTCAAGAAGGGCTGCAAAAAAAAAAGCCTAGGAAATATAGACCAGTAAGCTTCATACCTGTTTTCGGTAAACCACTTGAGAAGGTTCTGAGAGATAAGATGTGCATGCATGTGGAAAGACAGGGTTTGACTTGGAGCAGTCAGCATGGCTTTGTGCCTGACGTATCATACCTTACCAATTTTGTTCGAGATTTTTGAGCAAGTGACCAGAAAGGCCGATGAGAGCAGGGATGAATGCATATTCCGTATGGATTCAGTAAGGCCTTTGATAAGGTTCCACATAATAGGCCGCTCTAGAAGGTTAGATCGCATGGAATCCAAGGTGAACTGGCAAATTAGACTGAGCTGCCAGTGGAAGTGGTTGAAGTAGGCACACTAACAACATTGAAAAGGCATTTGGACAAATACACAGATAGGAAAGGATCAGATGGATGCAGAGCAAAGGCAGGGAAATGGCAGATTGGTAGATAAGGGGCAATTACACCATGGTTTGTTGACGGAGCATGGTGGGCGTATTGTATGGGCGAGTACAGAGGGGGAACATTCCCATCCTAGAGGGTGCCACACCAACAGATCCACCGAGCATGGTCTGTGCTCACTACCGAGTTCAGTGCAGTATTTCAGGTGTGAAGAAATGTCCAGCAATACAGGACAAGCATCAATAACCTTCCCCACTCTGTCAGGATAACGGTCACCATATTCTGTCTGCTCCCTCACCTTCACTGTATATCTGTGATTGCAACTACTCCCGAACAAGGCTCATGATCCCCCACTCTCATTCCTGCATGCAACACCTTCTCTCTCTCTCTCTCTCTCCTTTGCAATACCTCCCACACAGTCATAGAATATTCTGGTGAATGCTCCAGAATGCTCCAGATAATGTTGCAAATATTTCCCAATTTCAGGAAAATGTTAGTGTCCCAGTGTGCAACAATTAAGAGTCACTTGACTCACCTTAATGATATTAAACCAAAAACAACTTCTAAACACGTCTTTTTACAAATACAAATTCGAGCAGAGAACATTTTAACTCTCAGGCGTTATCTTCACCATTATCTGAACTGTACCACTTTCCTTATTATGAATGTTTCTCTTGCCCTTTGTCTGTGACTGTTTCTGTCTGTAACAGTTACACAGTCTTCCACTCAGTTGGCAGGACGGCTGGTTTGTGATGTAGAGGCAGGGCAACAGCGCAGGTTCATTTCCTCACACTGACAGAGATTACCATGAAGAGGACACTCTCTCAGCCTCATCCCATCACCCGAGATGTGGTGATCCTCAGGATAAACCACCATGAGTGGGCTCTCTAATGAGAGTTTTTTGGGACTGTATTCTATCAATGTTAGCATTTTAATTAAAAAAATATTTAAAAAGAGATTTTTAATATTATAGTAAACCAATAACAACACAACTCAAATATCTGAAAAAAATTACATCCAATTGCATGTACATACAAAACAAGTTAAAACACTACACAGACAGAAGAAAAAACAAAACTAAACAATAAATAATGAATAAATAATACAGCTCAGCGTAACAAAAGGACAGCTCTTGTTCATCAAGAGCATTAACTGATACACATTTTTATGTTCATAGTTCTTCCTATCTGGGGTTGGGGGAGTTCAGACATCCAAAACAACAGAATATTTTTCCTAGCACAGAAAGTACGGATTGTAAGGATATATATTTTTTTCCCATATTCATCTGTGGAAAGTACCTTGGGCAGGCCCAGGAAAACAGAAACCAAGTCCATCTCCAATTCAGTCCCCACTCTATCACATCTGACACAGTGCTCCAATATAGATGAAGTCTGCAGCAGAACCACAAGCAATGAGTAAGAGTGCCTGTAGTCATTCTGCATTTAGGACATGCTTAAGATAATCCCACTTTGAATTTTGAGAGACAATATTGGGTCAGATAGACCCTACGAAGAATTATCAACTGCATTGAATGGGTCCTCTTACAGAGCAAAATCCTTCAAGCATTTTCACAAATATCCTCCCATGTCTCCTAAGTGTTCTGAACCCCCAACTCTCTAGCAGACAACACAAAGCTGCACAGTCTCGTCTGAGGGGACACTCTCTAACTAATGATAAAGGCTAATGACAGAGAGTGTATTCTAAGCAATAAGCGCCCTCTTCCCTTTATCGGATCTGTAAGAGTGTGGTAAAAGTGTGTTATTTTTCAATCGAATCTCTGATCTAGAAAAAATACAGAAGAGGTCTCCACTAGGTAGTCCAGACGTACGAGTTATTTGACCAAATGACATCATTGTTTCTCCATCAAATAACACGTGGTGGCTCAGTGGTGAGCATTGCTGCCTCACAGCACCAGGGTCTCGGCTTTGGTTCCTGCCTTGGATGACTGGCTGTGTGGAGTTAACATATTCTCGCCGTGTCTGTGTGTGTTTCCTCCCACAGTACAAAAATGCACATGTTAGATGAATTGGTCATTGATAAATCACCCATAGTGTTCAGGGATGTGTCGGTCTGGGCATTAGTCACGGTAAATATAGGATGGTAGGGGATTGGGTCTGGGTGGGTTTCTCTTCAAAAGGTCGAAGTGGACTTGCTGGGCCCAACGGCTTGTATCCACACTGTAGGGATTCTACGAAATCTAAATCACTCAAGCAAGGTACACCACTTGCTGCCACAGTTTAAACCTGGAATCCATTATCCCCGGATGGTAGCCCAGTGTACCAATTACAGGGGTAAGAAACATGATTTTGGTTGTATTGCCCTCAATCTAACGCATTGTCACTCACGCTTCAACAGTATTGATAATTATTGGGTTATGACAATACTCCATAAATGTTATCATTTTGCCTAAGAACAACCGTGGGCCGCACAGTGGCACAGTGGTTAGCACTACTGCCTCACAGCGCCAGACCCGGGTTCAATTCCCGCCTCAGTCGATTGACTGTGTGGAGATTGCACATTCTCCCCGTGTCTGCAATGGGTCTTCTCCGGTTGCTTCGGTTTCCTCCCACAGTCCAAAAAATATGCAGGTCAGGTGAATTGGCCATGCTAAATTGCCCGTAGTGTTAGGTGAAGGGGTAAATGTAGACGAATGAGCCTGGGTAGGTGGCGGGTTGGTGTGGGCTTGTTGGGCTGAAGGGCCTGTTTCCACACAGTAATAATCTAGCAATAAGAGTTCACTTTGTCTGAGAGGGTTCAATATCTAACCGTATTGACGCCGTGCACTAATGTATGATAAAAAGAGCTTAATTGATAGCTTTTAATCTGGGAGATCTAATCCCCCAATCTGGGGGTAGTTACAATTTGGTCAGGTTGATAAAGAGTTGCTTATGGTGCCAAATAAAAGCGGTAAACCAGCCATTATGTCTCCTAAATATCTGTCTGGGAAACACCAAAGGAAGCATTCACATGGGGTACAGTAAATGAGGAAGGACATTCATTTTAATAAGATCTTTCGACCTAGCCAGGATATTAGAAGTGCCTCCCATCTTTGAAGGTCTTGTTTAATTTTGTTAAACACATGGACATAGTTCACGTTAAATACATTATCAAAGACAGATGTAATGAATATACCGAAATAGAGAACCCCTCCCCCCCCCCATCATGATTATTTAAAAGGAAACCAGGATTTTCCCTCATCAGGTATTGCCCTAAGGCCTACCATAGGCATGGCCTCCAATGTTGTGAAATTAATCTTATAGCCTGAAAAGGCAACAAGCGAATTAATGCATTACATCACGTGAGCTGCTGAAATTGTGGGATTTGACAAAAATATAAGACCCTCACTTGTATCCAACATAATATTATGTGGCATCTATCTCACTTCTGGACCAGGTATGTTGGGGTAACATTCCCAATTGTGCAGGACGCCACCGAATTTAAGATTGTTGCAGTGATGGGGAAGAGATCAACCCTCGTGTAGTATTTCTGTGGGTTAAAGAAGAAAATAAAATCCCTACTTGTGAGGTAGATCTGCATCCAGACATCTAGTTCTGCACACACATCCACTAATTGCTTACATTATAACGGGGATTTTGGGGGCCGTTTGAACATTCTGCCCATCATGAGGTCCATAACACAGTTGAAATCTCCTTCGACAATAATGTGCCTCGTTGCAAGATAACTTAATTTGGCAAATGCAATTACCAGGATTTTAAGAGGGTGAGCTGGTTGGCAATAAACATTCAAAATACTGTATTATTTCCCATAGTTCAAGGCTTTATGGATTATGATCCTCCTGTGAGTGTCTAAAACAATCTAATAATTTAAATGGAAGATTCTTCCTGTCCAGTATGGCTTCTCCCATGCTCCTAGTATTAAAATATGAGAAATAAACCCGATAAAACCCGCCCTGCTGTAACGTCAAATGTTTCTTGTCATCAAGGTGCATCTCCTGCAATAGGACAACATTCACCCTCTCCTTTTTAAGACGAGAAAGTATATTTTTCCTCTTGACTGACAGATGGCTCCCCTTAATGTTTCAGGTAAGCACATCATTATCTATAACACACTGTAGCAACATTTCAACTCTCGACTTTCACATCGAATTACACATCACTGATCATTAATGAAAAAAGACTCATAGAGCCTAAAAACTGTACAAACTAAAACTACTACACATAACCAACTCTCAAAACTTTCCAAAGCTAAACACATAATAAAAAAACAAAGAACGAAACAAAGACCAAAGTGGCAATGACACTTGATAGGGTAATGTACTGCCACACCACCCCTGCCCACTGGGGACGTTGACATATCACAAAACTTTATCTTCTGCCCATTACCGATATGGCATCCAGGGCAATTAACAACAAAAATCCAGCTTGAACTGTCAGTGGGCACTAAGCAAATAAAGAGAACATGAGTAGTAATACTCATGAAGAAGTTAGAAGTGACTACTCTACCCATCCCCGACTAGAATTAAACACTGGTTACTACCAGAAAAATCCAAGAAAATTTCTTTAAGAGAGAAACATGATTGTCTAAACATCCAGCTTACTTTAAAATATCCACAAAGTTTTCGCTTACTCTGGAGAGTCAGACGGGTTCACGGATCCATTCAAAGCAATACATGGCACCACTGGGTACCATAAGGAATACTGAATCCCGAGTTCCCTTACTCTTCTCTTGATATCATCAAAAGATTTTCTTTCTTGAATCAACACTGCTGAAACGTCCTGAAAGATCATAATCCTAGAGCTCTCGTAAATTAAAGCCATTGGATCATTCCCCTGTGTTCTGGAAGTTTCCATCAGTCTTTGTTTGTCCCCATAACACTGTAATCACTCAAGGACAGGGCGAGGGTGCTGGTCTGAGCCTGACCTCCGCGTCATAACCCGATGAACTGTCTCACTCTTCACCCGTCTCTCTTCAGCTTCGAAGTGAAGGAATCACTGCAGGCAGTTCTCGAAAATCCTCACTGGCTGACCACCTGCCGTCTGGTCCAGCAGACCGTTGATGTGAACATTTTTCATCCTGCCCCTGTTCACAAGGTCGTGATCTTGTTTCGTTAAGGTGCAGACCTGTTTTTCAAGGGCGAGCATCCGCTCCTTAGAGAAATCAGTTGTAGTCTCTGCCACTGCAGTTCGGTGCTCAAACCCATCCATTCTGTTTCCAAGGCTTTCAAGTCATGTTTTTGGAGCACGGCTGAGAATGGCTCTAGCCTACTGCTGAACATTTCTTTAATCATGTCTTCAATCATTTCACATAACTTGGTGAATTCAGTGACCAAGGTCTGGTGAGTAACTGGGTCCATGGAACGAGCAGAGTGGGTTACAGCTACAGCCTCAGGCATACTCGATGCTTCTGACGGGTGCACCGTGTGTTGGGACTTACTCGATCCTTTCCCGTGTTTTGTCATTTCGACTTGATAAACCGGGATTAATAAAGATTCTATAGTTCTTTTAGTGCTGAATTTTAAGAAAATGGCTGGATGGAGTGGGTTAGAGTACCACTTTGCCTGTTCTGTGATGCAAAGCCCAGCAAAGCAGACCTTTCAGATCGTGGCCATCTTGGATTCCCCCATAAAATTTCATCAACATTTTAATTTCGTTTTGCATTTTATTAATGAATTTTCTGGAGCCGTGTCATTTGTCTACATTTCCCCCCACACTGCACGTTCCTGCCAATCCCCGATAATCCTCAACTCTGTTGTTGTTTATGAAACTTCTGTCTGTGCCTCAAAAACATTCAATATCTCTGCCTCCATTGGTCTGCGGGGAAGAGAGTTCGAAAGACCTACAATGCTGAAAGAACAAAACATAAACCTCAAGACCTGAGTTTGAGATTAGTTTTTCTTTGTCTCCTTATCTGAGAAAGGATATAATTACATTGGAAGCAGTTCAGAGATGTTTCACTTCATGGATTCCAGGGATGAGGGCCTTATTATGAAGGCTTTAACAGGTTACACGTGGAATGAGAGGTGATCTTATTGAAACATACAAGACCTAGAGGAGAGTGGATCAGATATATACCCACTGGGTATAGTCCAAATTTCTTGTCATTTTTGTAGAATCTCTACAGCGTGGAAGCAGGATATCCCATCCATCAAGTCCACACTGACCCTCTGAACAGCAATCCCCCGGAGCTTCCCCCCCACCCCCTTCCCTGTCCATGTAACCTTGCATTTTCCATCACTAACCTATCTAACCTACACATCCCTGGGCACTATAGGCAATTTAGCTTGACCAATCCACTCTAAGCTGCATATCTTTGGACTGTGGGCAGAAATTGGAGTATCGTGAGGAAACCCACACAGATACCTGCATAGACAATACTCAAGCTCCACGCAGAGCATAGCCCAAGGTTGGTAGTTAACCCAGCTTCTTGGTGACGGGAGGCAGCAGTGCTAACCACAGATCCACCATGCACATCCGTTAATCCTATTAGTTACTTGTGGCTGACTAAAGAAATCTGCCTGACTTGTTCCTATCACTGAACCTGATCCAGTCTGAGACCTTTATCATTGGCCATATCACGAACCTGTTTACATTTAAAATTTGTTGTGAGCAGTGGAGGAGATGGACTAGAAAAGGAAACAGTAACACCATCCAAACTCAGAATAGAAATTAGGAAAATTCATTCAAGTAGGAATTCTCTTTGTGATACATGAAACTTTATTTTATATTGAGGCTGGTTTCGTCTGGTTGTCCATAGACGGTGGATCAGGGATAATAGTACATGGAGATAAAAGTGTAGCTGGGACCACAATGAGATGAGCCATGACCTTATTTAGTGGTGGAAAAAAAGCAAATTACTGTGGATTCTGGAATCTGAAACCAAAAGGGAAAATGCTGGAAAATCTGAGCAGGTCTGGAAGCATCTGTAAGGAGAGAAAAGAGCTGACGTTTCGAGTCTAACTGACCCTTTGTCAAACCTAAAAAAAAGTGTGAGCCTTTGTTTTTGACCCATAGAGGAAGAGAAGCAGCTGCTGATCCTTGGATGCTGCCTCAACTGCTGTGCTCTTCCAGCACCACTAATCCAGAATCTGGTTTCCAGCATCTGTCGTCAATGTTTTTACATTGTAAATAACTGATACCATTTGACTGATATTTGTGGTATTCCAGCAGATAGACCTTGATCATGAAGATCCATTAATCCTGACTCTCCGATTTGTATGTGTTATCCCATGTTATAACATTAGCCGTCATCCTACGAACTTCAGTCTTGTTTAAGAACTTTTATTCTGTACTACTTTGTGGAAAAGCTCTGGAAAGCATGGTTTCGACCAGATCCACTTAATCAAGTCCGCTTGTTACATTCTCTGGCATCTCCAGAAGTTCTTTGCATGATTTTAAAGGGCAAAGTATAATTTCCCTTTCACAAAACTACACTGACCCTGTGTGAAGCTTTTCTAAATGTCCATGCTGGCCATTTTAAGCTCATCTCATCTGCTTTCATTTGGCCCATATGCCTCTAACTGTTTCCCATTCATATGTTTGTCCAAATGACTTTTAAATGTTGCCGCTGTACATGCATCTACCACACTTCCTCTGGCAGCTCATTCCATACCCACACCACCCACTGTGTAAAACTGTTGCTCCTTAGTTCCTTTTTAATTTTCCGTCTTTCACCTTAAAACTATGCCTTGTATGTTTGAACTGCCCCATCCCATCGAAAAGACCGTGTCTATTCACCCTATCCATGCCTCTCATGATTTTATAAACTTCTACAATGTCACCCCTCAACCTTCTACACTACAGTACTAACTTCAAGAACAAACATTTAAAGGTAATCACTGGAGTTTTCAGGTGTTTGCCTTCTTATTGACACTAGTAAACGTTTCTTGCTGTCTAAGAATTTTGAAATAAGGAGAAAAACAAATAACAATATGAAGTTTGGGCTGAGTATTGTTTTACTGCCACGTTTAATATCGTGTCAAATTAAAAGGGGTGATGATCTCGACAGTGAAAATGTAATTATGGCCAGATCTACATAATGTCACATAGTCAACATTCTCCCTCCTGGCCTCCCTGTGTGATTGTGTCTTATTTATCTTGCACTCAGTAGAGAGAATCCCTTTCCCCAGCCACGTCTTAATTTAAACCCGTTCGTTATCATCTTCTTGTTCACCATTGTTAAAAGCCTGCTTATCTTTGCCACACCCTCTTTTCCCTGTCACCCATCCCCCACCTCTGGCAAGAGATTAAAAATTCCAGTTTCCAATCCTTTTCAGTTCTGAAGAAGTGTCACACTGGGCTTGAAACGCTAACTCTGTTTCTGTCTCTGCAGATGCAGACAGACATGCTGAGTTTCTCCAGAAATGAATAGTTACAGAACAAATTTTCAATTAAACAAATAACTATGGATACTGCAAATAAAAGTACAAAAAATGCTGGAGAAACTGAGAGCTTTGTAGAGGGTCACTGGACCTGAAAGTTTCACTCTGCATTCACTTCAGAAGATGCTGCAACATCGTCTGCAGTTTTTTCAGCAATTTCTGTTTTTGAACAATTTCCAAAGAAGTATGTCAAAGATGCTCAAACATCCCATCCAACCTGGAGCACCGTACACTGGGGACTGAACGATAATGCATGGTGACAAGTTCCTTGATTCTGAAACTGCATAAGACTGGCATCATTGACACTACGGACATCTTAATCATGGTCAGGGAGAAAAACAGAGGGAATCATATTCACTTCGAACACAGAAGATGGCATCGCAGATGAAACGTTGTTGAGTGGATGAAACACCTCACCCCCTCATGATGCCCACAGAATCACAGATGCCAGTTTTCAATCAATTCGATTCGCAGCACGTGACATGAAGCAACAGCTGAACACAGTAGATATGACAAAGGCAATGGTCCCTGACCCCATTCCTGTAATAGGACTGAAGACCTGTGCTGCACAACAAGCCGTGTCCCTGGGGAAACTGTATCATTCCAGCTCCAACTCTGACATCTCCCTGGTAATGTGGAAAATTACTCAACTATGTCCAATCCCCTAAGAGGGGAATTACTACAATCTGACCATTTACCACCCCTTCAGTCCCATCACGACAGTCAAATTAGTTGGAATTATTTTTGACAGAGCTTTCAAGCAGCACAAAACTAACCAGGCCAGTGTGGTTTCCGATAGGTGTTGTGTTGTGGAAATGGTGTGTTGTGGAAATGTCAATAGATTACTAATCCAGACCAGGCTAACGGTCTGGCAGCTGGTGGAAGTTAAAAGAAATTAATAAAATATCGAGACCTAACATTTGGTGTCAGTAATAGTGATCTTGTGTCCAATGTTGATTGTAAACATTGATCGTATTACCAATATGCTTTCAGGAAGTGAATATTCCGTGCTTTCTTGGTCTGGCCTAAAAATGACTCCAGCCACACAGACATGTGATCACTTTTTCAATAGTCTCTAAATCGGCCAAGCAAGACACACTATTGTATCAAACTGCTCCTAGATCGTAAAGGATATAACCGGACAGAACACCCAGCCCCAGCCTCAGTATCGGAAAAGGGAATGGGAAACACAGTCCTGTTAACCCTGCAGAGACCCCCTTCCTAACATCTGAGAGCCTGTGACAACATTTACAGAGCTTTCCCACAGTCTGCACAGAAACATTGGGAAAGGAGGAGGTCATTCAACATATTGAGCTTTCCCCATGCTCATTCATGGCCAAAAGTCTCCTCAATGGAGTTTTCCCCAAACAGTGTTCATTTCACTGAATATGTTTAAACATTGTGAAATATAAAATAAGAACAGCTGTAAACCCTTCGCTCCATCAATTTTGTAGCACCATTCAATATACAGGCAGTTCTCCGATAACACACATTTATTAAATACAATATGGCTGTGGCCCCTTGCTTTAGGCATGCCAGCCCGGGGAACTATCATCCCTGCTTCCAATCTGTCTCGCCCTGTCAGAGTTTTATATATCTCAATGAGATCTCCACTCATTTTCCTAAAGCCCATGGAATACAGGCCCAGTCACCCCAAACTCTGCTCCCACAACAAGCCTGTCATCCTAGAGAACAGTCTGTCATCCTTCACTGCTCTTGCTCAATGTCAGGTTTGTCCTTTATGAGGTACGAAGACCAAAACTGCACACAATACTGCACAATGTTCGAGGTGAGGTCTCACCAAAGCCCTGTACAGCTGCAGTAAATGACCCTTACTCCTGCATCCAAATCTCCATGAAATGAATGTCAATACACTATTTATTTTCCTAACTGCTTACTGCTCCTGCAACATTGCTTTCATTGACTGGTCTACAGGGAGATCAAGATTATTTTCAATGTTACAGCTCCCCACTTGCTGGGTCTATATACACTGGTCACCGTGCCAAAGCCATTCCCAGTATTGACTTCCGTGTTCAGAACTCACTGCCCTACATGGTCTCAGAAGGCTGAACAGAAATCAATAACAATGCAGCTTAACTTCCTTTATAGAGCAACATTTGTTCAACCAATCTCTTTTCAAATGATAGGCTGCCATTCTATTGTTCCCATCAATGTACACAACATCATATCTCTCCCAATGATCTCCATCTGCCAGGTATTTGCCAGTCACTCCACTTGTCTCAATCACCTTGGAGCTTTTTTACATCCTGCTCACCCACTCACAAGCTGACATCGTTTAGTGCTGTCAGTGAACTTGGGAATATTGCATTTGAGCCCCTCAACCAAATGTGTACTGGAAATAGCTGGATTCCAAATCCCGATCCTTGTTATATCATCCAAGCATTCCATTCAAAAATCATGGTTTTATTCCTTATCAGTGTTTCCTGCCAGCTCTCCCATTCTAAAACCATGACCACATATTAGCCCCAGTCCCACTGGATTCGAATTTGCACGAAAGGCTTGGGGCTTTATCAAAAACCTTTCAGAGATTTCAGTCGTATTGCATTGATACCTTCTCCATAATTTTGCTAAAAGCCACTATCTCAAATATGATTCCCATTTCATAAATGTCTGTTCACTTTGTCTATGTCCATTACTTTCAATCCAATACTTTCTCTAAAACTGTTAGTTGCTAATTTCATTGTATTCCCTTTTTCTCATCAGACTAAAGTTCCATAGTATTGCTTGGAAGTTTTTTTTTGTTTTGCTTTCTTCTGTGAAGCCTTAACTGAAGTATTTGTTCCATTGTTCTGCTATTTCCCTGTCCTCAATTATCCGGTAACAGACTGTAAGAAAGCTGCACCTTTTTCTTTTAATTTTGCCAATGATATATTTTCAGAAGATATTAGAAGTTCACTCATATAAGTTTGGTAAGATATTCTTCAAAAACCCATCAATTCCTATCTTAAACTACTCAATGATTGACCTTCCACAACCATACAATCACAGAAGCACAGACTCTGTACCATCAGAAATACAGCACGGTCTACATTAGCCCTACTTTCCGACTCAAGGCGTGTAGCCGTGAATCTTATGGCATTTCAAGTGCACAACCGTGTATTTTCCAATGGGTTGTGAGGTTATCATAACAACTCCCATCTCAAGAAGCGCATTCCAGACCCCAACAACTCTGGGTGAAGAACAGTCCTCAAATCCGCACGAAACCTCAAACACTTCACTTTAAAATTGTGGGCCTTTGACTAAAAGGAACAGCTGCTGTCTATCCACCCTGTCCATGTCCCTCGTAATCTTATCCTTCTGAAACACGGCCCCCTCAGCCTTCTTTCCTCCAAACTAAACAACCCGAGCTTATCCAGCCTCTCTCCATGGCTGATACGGTCTATTCCAGGGAACATCCTGTTGAATCCCCTCTGCACCCCCTCGAGTGCAATCACATCCTTCCTGTAATGTGGTTACCAGAACTACACACAGTATTCCATCTTGGCCAAACCAAATTTCCGCATAGCTCTGATAATCTATGCTTCGATGAATAAAGGCTGTGTTAACGGTCCACTATGCTTTCTCAAATTGTGTATTAACTTGTCCGGTCACATTCAGCGATGTGTGGAGAAGCACACTCTGAGCTCCCTAGTGTGCTGCCATTCATTGAGTCCTCCCCGGTCTGGTTCCTTCTTCCAAAGTGCATCACCTCATATTTATCAGGATTACATTCCATCTGCCATTGATCCACCCATATGACCATTCCATCTGTATCTTCCTGAAACATAAGACTTGCCTCCACACTGCCAACCACCCGGACAATCATTGTATCAAACACAAACTTACTTATCACCCCGCCCCACTCCTCGTCAATATTCACAGCTGTATCATTTATGATTATCACAAGTAATACAGTTAAAAATCACACAACATTGGCTTATAGTCTAACATGTTTATTCAGAGGATCGAGCATTCAAAGCGTTCTTTCTTCATCAGATGTTTGTGCATTTTGATGAAGAAGCAGCGCCTCGAATGCTCGTGCATCTGAATAAACCTGTTAGACTGTAAGATGGTGTTATGAGATGTTTAGCATTGTCCACTCCAATCCAACACCAACACATCCGAATCACCAATAATAAGGGGCACAACACTGATCCCCAGGGTACACCATTGGACACTGGCCGTCAGTCACACAAACAGCCTTCTACCTCTAACTCCTGTCTACTCCCACTGAAGTTGATTTGGATGCAACTTGGCAAGTCACGAATGAGTACCTAACTGTTCCCTGGATATTCTGTTCCGTTTGACACACTTGCGGATTATCTGGGGATACTCCCTAATCTTGCCCTGCCAGCAGCAGCTTTCCATGCCCCTGTGTTTGTTAGTCCCCTCCAAGTGAAGAATTTCCTCCTTATTGCAGGCTTAACTGGTCTGTCCCAGATCATTACATTATTTGCCTTGAATGTGGATTAGAGAGCCAGGGAAGTATTCTGTTAATTTCCAACTTGTCATATGTTTTGTGAATGTTCTACATTTCACGGTGACCCAGCTCTCATTCTTTGAAGCGCTGGAGAAAAAAGGCCGAGATTCCTCATCAGGCGATCTCGCTATCTGAGCGATTAATCTGGAAAATGCCCATTGCACATCCTCTGTTGTCAGTATATTCTTTCTGAGATTCGGTGACCAAAACTGTGAACTATACTTCAGGTACAGTCCCATCAACACGCTGTGAAACTGCTTCAACGTGTCTTTACATCAATCTTCTGACTCTCTTAAATGAAGGCGAACCAAACTTTAACTTTCCACTTTCATATATTCCTCCAAATCCCCTTCACATTCATTGCATTTAAGAACTCATTATTTGAGTTCTTATAGAAATCCTTCCGAAAATCCAACATATGCCTCTTCTCGTGGTTCCCCATTATCTATGCTGTAAGAAACAATTTCAAACAATTCCGAAGTTTATCAAGTATGATATCTCTATCAGAAATGCATCCTGATTCTCTCCTTTGTTGCTGTTAATTTCTAAATCTCAAAAATCTCATCCTGTGTAATAGATTTCAAAAATTTCCCTACAGATGTCAAATTAATTGGTCTGCAGTTCTCCACACTATGTCTGTTTCCCATTGTAGCTGTTTGGATCCCTTCTATTCATCTATAGTGCTTGGATCACGTTTACTAACTTCCATTTATCTACAATAGTTTCTGCCCTCTGCAGAATGTACAGGAAAACAAAACACAGTCATCGACAGTGCAATTAATACTTCTATTGGTGATTTATTTCTGACATTTTGATAGGAAGTACATCTGACTTAGCAATGCTCCTCCAGCTGCATTACCTTGTTACTGATTTGAATTGACTTTATGTCTTTAGCTCCATGAGTCCGATATGATCACTTGGTATTCCTGGGGGATTTTCTGGATATTCCTCCATGAAGACAGATGCAATGTAACTGGTTATTTCTTGGCCATTTCCCTGTTCTCCACAATGACCTCTCATCTCCTGATTACAAATTTCCACATTTGACCTTGTTTTTATTTTGTTTCCTTAAAAATATAAATCGCAGATTGATGCAGACTTTGTGGACCTGTTTGCTAGCATGTATGTTCGCTTTTTGATTTCCTTATCAGTTTTGTGGCCTTCCTTTTTTGGATCGTTAATTTCTGAGAATTCTCAGGTTTCCACAATATCTGGAATTCTTCTGAAGTCACTTCCTATGATTAACGTATTTTCTAATTTTTTATGTTAACCTTCATTGAGTCACTTTCTCACTCTTTGGTGTTTGTACCTGAAATAAATAGACGTATTTTTCAGAATTTGCAGTATTTCTAAAAAGTCCCGGTCCTGAGCAGATATATTCAGGAACACCACAGGAGGATAGGAGGATAGAGAGGAAATTGCGGGAGCACTGCTTGGCTCTTTTCTATCATCGCTGACGGAAGAGTAAGGGCCTGGACGACTGGAGGGGAGCGAATGCTGAGCTGTATTCAAGAAAGGCTACAAAGATAAACCTGGGAACTAAAGACCAGTGAACCGAAAATCTAGTGGGTAGGTTACTTGAGAAGATTCAGATAGATTGGATATATATGCATTTGGAAAGACAGGGTGTTGTTCGGAGTAAGATTAGAATGGTGCTGGAAAAGCAGAGCAGGTCAGGCAGCATCCAAGGAGCAGGAAAATTGATGTTACAGGCAAAAGCCCTTCATCAAATTCAGCACGGGAGTTTGTGCAAGGGAGATCATGGTTCACAATTTTGTTGGAGTTCTTTGATGAAGTGACCAGCAATGTTGAGGAGGTTCTGGTGGTATACGTAGTCTAGATGGATTCCAGTAAGGCCTTCAATAATGTTCCACATGGTACGCTGCTCTGGAACGTGAGATCGAATGGAATTGAAGGGGACCTGGCAAATTAGGTACAAACTTGCATTGATGGTAGGTAGCAGAGGGTAATACTGGAAAAATGCTGGTCAGCCTGGAGGTCTGTGACTAGTGGAATGCCTCAGGGGTTGGTGCTGGGACCACTACATATTACATATATCTATGATTTAGATGAGAATGTACAGGCATGATTTGTAAGTTTGAAGACAGCACTAAAAAAGGCAGCATCACGGAGAGTGAGGAAGGTTATCAGAAATTTCAGAAATTACAGCAGTACTTGATCATCTGGAGAAGTGGCTGAGAAATGGCAAATGGATTTTAATATAGATCAGTGTAAGTTCTTCCATTTTAGAAAGTCAAATCACGGTTGGAGTTTCATGGGGAATTAAGGAGTGTAGGGTCCTAAGGAGTGTAGTCGAACAGAGGGATCATGGAATTCAGGCACATGGTTCTCTGAAATTTGATTCACAGGTAGACAGGACAATGACGAAAGCTTTTGACACACTGGCCTTCATGAGTGTATATCACTGAGTATCGAAATCAGGGAATTACGTTGCAGTTAATATGATGCTGGTGAGGCCATACTGGTAGCGTAATGTTCAGTTTACTTTTTCAATTTGCAATAGTAAGTGTGTTATTAAACTGGAAAGACTGCTGAAGACATTTACAAGGATGTTACCATCTCAATGGTCTGAATTATAGGAAGAGTTTGGACAAGCTGGGATATTTTACTTTAGCCTGTATGAGGCTGAGGGGGATCTGACAGAAGTGTATAAGATCATGACAGGCATGGACCGAATGAATGTCCTCAGTCTTTTTTTCGCAGGGTTGGGCAATCACAGACTAGAGGGCATCAGTTTAAGGACAGAGGGGAAAGAGGGGAAAGACTATAAGAGAGCCTGAGGAACAACTGTTTTCCACACAGGCTGGTACACATATGGAATGAGCTGCCAGCGGAAGTGGTAGAGGCGGGTACATTAACAACATTTAAAAGGCATTTGGACAAAACACGGATAGGGAAGGATTAGAAGGAATATGGAGCAATGACAGGGAAATGGGGTTAGTGTGGATGGGCATTTTGGTCAGAATAGACTAGTTTGAGCCGAAGAGCCTGTCTCCGTGTTGTAGGACTCTGTGACTGTAACAATCATTGTTTGTCTCCCACTGAATGTTATGTTGTATTTTCCCAATTCACTGAAGCTAACTTGACCCTCTAGCTTCCAGTCTTCCATGATGTTTAACCAGAATGTATGTTGTATCCAGGCACCGTGTAAAGTGCACCTTATTAATGCCACTATTCCTTAAAAGCTGCTTCAGAGCAAGCTTATAAATTAGCCCGCCTCACCACATGACACCAAATCCAAAATAACCTGCTCTCTAGTTTGCTTCACAACATACTCTTCAACCCACCTCATATACACTTATTTTTCACAACATGAGCAGTCACTTAGTTAATGCAGTTTCGATGCAACTTGAGCCCATCCAATAAGACTGCAGTATACACAATACTTGCATATCTAATTTCCAGAGCATGTGATAATCAGATTTTTCACAACTGTTTTGGTTTAGATATATAACGCACCAATATTTGCTTCTCCTTGCTATTTGTAAACTCCACTTGAACTGATTCTGTGGAATCTGAGGAACAGGGTCTGTGGTGTTATTAGTGATAGACTTGAACAAGACATTCGGGGAGGCTCACATCGATTCTGAGATGATCTGAAGAAACGTCCATCAATTCAGGACAAGCAACAATATGCTCCCCGCTCTGCCTGGATAAATGAAACCACATTCTATTTGCTCCCTCACACTCACTGCATGTCTGTTATAGAACCTACCCCCGAACAAGGTTCATGCTCTATCTCCAAATAAGGCTCTGGCACGACCACTCTCACTATTGAATTCAGCAACTTTCTTCCTCTCTTTCTCTGTCGCCTACTAAGTAGCCCCACACTAATAATACTATATTGGTTCAAACTGTCGACTGACTCCTTCCAGACACCTCACAATTCCCCCTATGGACACGGGCACGAAGAGCAGGGTCACCCATTGCCACTCTCCCTCCCCCCCCCTCCCTTTCTCCCAATGCAGGAGAAGCAGCCTGGAATAGGACAGAATAGCTATTGCAGTGATATACTGCTGCCCCAGTCCATGTGTTGCTCCCTCAATCCACCTCTCGAGGCTGATACAGAGATATACTACTCCCCACCCCATGTTTTGCTTTCTCAATCCACCCCTTGAGGTTGTTACAGTGATATACTTCTGCCCCTACTCCATGTGCTGTTCTCTCAATCCAATCCTCAATGTTGTTACAGGGTAGGGGATCACCCCATTCTGTCAAACAGAATCGTTACAGTGAAACATAAGGAGACCATTCTGCCCCTCTAAGGATCCACACAGGAATATGGAATGAAGTAATTCAGCTCGTTGAGTACATTACACAGCCCAGGAGGAGGCCATTCAACCTGCCTGAACTGCTACACAGGAACAGGGAAGCTGTTGTTAACAGGAAATAGAGAATAGAAATAAGTGTTTATTTTCAGGTTACAAAGCTGTAACTGGTTAGTGAGCAAACCTGCAGCGCCAAGAACATTAGGTGAGTTGTCTATTTTGGCATGAAGAATAAAACAATGGGAAACAATTTAAATGGAGAGAGATTGCAGAATTCTGTGATTCAGGCGGTGTCTATGTTCCTGGAACATGAATCACATGAAGTCAATCTGCAGATGCTGCAAGTGATTTGGGTGTAAGTGCAATGATACAGTTATTAACAAAGGGTATCAGGTTTAATATCAGGAATGCTTTACTGCATCTGTACAGGGCATTGCTGAAACCATATCTGATACACTGCGTGCGTTTTTGATCCCAGAAACTAAAAACAGGATATAATTCTTTTCGAAGATTTTCAAAGAGGTTTCCCTTTACTCAGTCCTGGAATGAGGGCCTGTTATTATGGGGGAGTTATCAGTTTCGAAATTACCTGGGAAATATTATTGAACCATCCATGACTTTCTGAAAAGTGCATCAGCTTGACGCATATTTTCTCTTGACAGGGAGACTAAAGCTAGGGAATACATTTTATGAAAAAGGTGTATTGATATGAACATATGTACTATGAAGACACCTACCAATATTTACAAATTGCACAGATACATGAAAGCATGTCAATAATTCATAAAGTGGGAACATTTGTTTGCGATCGGAAGGCGCTGTATACAACAAAAGCAATGATGCACCTGCGTATAGTCCATAATCAGGTTTTCAAGAGAATGTTCCAGGAGATCGCACATGGTCCAGTTTGGTGATCAGTTGATGTTATTGTTTGTTCCAACACAGAGATGGAGAAAAATGCTCCCTGCCTGAGAAGCAGCAGCCGATTGATCACTCTCTCTTACTTTGTTCCGCCCAATAGCAAAGCGTGAGACCATAAAATCCCTGAGTTATCTTTACCATTTGTGAAGGATTCCTGGTGAGGATTCATGAGAATCTCTCCACTGCCTGTAACAAATGGAATTCAGCTAAATCCAACTATTGCAGAAAGAAATCCCATTACCAGCATCTTGTGTGAGCAAAATAACTTCAAAGGCAGAAAACCGTTTGGGACACTCTGCCAATTTACCATTTGCTATGAGTTCAAAGTACTGTGTCTCACATTTTTTTTCGAGAAAATGAGCTACTCTGATGTCTATGTCATTGGCCACCTAACTAAACTGGTTGCATTTAAAATTTGTTGTAACCAGTGGGGGAGTGGGACTGGATAAGGAAACAATGAGCCTCCAACAGTGGTTGGAGCACAAATGAGAAATTCTCAAAGGATTGTTCAAATGGAAATTCCCTTCCCCAGAAGTTTGTGGTGCCTGGATGATTACATTTATTCAAAGTTGTGTTGTATTCAAACATTTGACAAACACGTGAATGTAGGAAAATGGTGTACAGGCAGAAAAGTGGTGCTGAGATCACAATCACATCACTTTTTGAGTGGTGGAGCGGAGACAAAGTGACTAATAGCCCACTCCTGCTGCTCATTCCTATGTTCCTATGTTCCATTCAGCTCCTCACAGCTCCTTAAAGTACCAGATGGAGGCCACCTGCTCCAAATGCCAGTTCGACAGTAAGACAGGATATCATTCAATCACTCAAGACTGTCACACACGGTTTGTCGTGGGTTGGAAAATGTTACTTGGAAAACCAGGTTGGTTTCGAAAGACACCTCTGGTCTCTTTACAGAGTGTCTCCTCTCTGAAACTTGTGCTTCATTTGTTTGTCATGTTGGAGACCCAGATCCACTGTGAATACAGCCCCCATACCTCACTCAGAGATTACTCACAAAATACTTTACTCTCTCTGACTGCAACGTTCAATAACAGAACGTTCAGGAAAATTACAATCATTAACTTTGTAATTACAGAACATGAGAACATAAGGCGCAAGATTAGGTAGCTCGGATGATCAAGCTATTGTATACCATCATGGCTGATCTACTGTTGGCATTAACTCGTCTTTAATATCCAATTCTTCACACGCCTTAGCTCTCTGACAGGTCAAAAATTCATGTACCACCTCTTTGAATACTTTCCTTGATGTAACTCACCTCACTATATAGCCCAGATAATTCCTGGCATTGATTACCCTCTATGAGAGGAAAATACTCCCTACACATACACTATCATCTATTGATATGAACAAGAGGTGAACACAGGGGCTCAGGAAAGAGTGAATTCAAAAACAAGGCAGTATATGAATGAGGATAGCATCAGGACCACCTACTTATTTGAGCTTAATGGGAATCAGGTGTACCCACCCCACTGGTTTGGGGTCGGTGACTGACAATTCTCTCAGTCCGGGGACATCTCGGCAGGAGATCCTCAGGGTAGCTGCCTCAAAACAAACATCTTCAGCTGCTTCATCACTGTATTTCCTTATCATAAGATCTGAAATGGGGATGGTCACTGAAGATCACCCAATGTTCAGAACAATGTGTCACACCTCAGCTCCTGAACCAGTCAGTGACTATGTGCAGTAAGACCCGAACAGCATTCAGGCTTATGCCGTTAAAGTATCGGTAACATTCATGTAACAGCAAGGCCAGACACTCTACATTTCCACAGTTAAATGAAAAGCTCATTCAGCATCTCAAGCACGTTAGAAACGGATATGTGGAAGCCATTCAGCCCATATAAGCTACTGAACAAAGAGAGGGATAGCCCATTCAATCCTCCTGCCTGTTCCACAGGAAGAAGGGGAGTCTGGTTACCACACCAATCTGTTAAATAGGAACAGGCAGGGTCAAGTCAGACCCATGAACCTGTTCCATGGGACCTGGAGATGGCCACTCAGCAACTCGAGACACAGGAGGGTGTCATTGATGCTCCAACCTGACAAATCAATAAAACAGAGAATGCACTCAGAGACGGCTCCATGATGTTCCTCGTGGCTCCATTACAAGTGGGAAACATGGCACTTTAACGTGGTTTAACGCTGGCAGTGAGGAAGGAAGTCAGATATTTTGTGTCAAGTCTCAGAGAGGCATCCTCCATCTCCGAGAAGGCAGACCCATGTTCTCCATAGATGTCAGAAGCTGGTGGGAATAGTTATCTGTTTTAGAATGACGGTATTGTGGCTATTGTCGGGATTGTGGATAACATTACGTTCAGTGCAGGATCACACACTAAATGCACTGTATTAATGTGGGGAGAGTTTATTCAATGACTGACCCTCTGTCTCTCTCAACCAACATGTGGAGTGGGGGTGGGATGAGGGGCACGTCCTCAGAGGCTCTTTACCTATTGAGAACCATGTAACCCGAGTTAAAAAACACAAAGCCATGGAAGTTATCACCGTATCAGTGCCGTGTTAGAACATCATGAGTGACTGTCCATCCCCCTTAAGGTTCAAGGCAATCACCTCTTATTCTCTCACTGAGCTTCACTCTCTGCTCATGGTGCCATCATCCCAGGGATTAGTCTGTTGAAATTTGAGAGGAAGTCTATCCACTGTACCCTAAATACTGCCTCAACAACACTCTCAGGGATGATCGCAATAAAGCTTTTCTCTCACTTAGACATCGCAGTTTCTTCCCCGTGCCACAAAAAGCCATTCCTTCTCTATGCACTACGACTGATATGGAATTTATAACTCCCTTACATCTGTACGTTAGCATCAATAAATCCAACACCAGAGATGTGTATGGAGACGTGCATCACTCTCGGGGAGAATTTCAATGAGATTGAATTCACCTAAAATAGGGAATGATCACCGACCTGAATAGAACTGAGCTGTAGGAATACGGGAAACAGACATAGGAAGGGAGCTATCTTTACTTCTGTTCTTCTCTCACAGGATGTATGCAGACCTAGTCAGGGCAGCATGTTATGCCGACCTTGAACTGAGTGTTTGGTTCAGCTGTTCCACAGGACAGCAAAGAGTAAAACACATTCCTGTAGGGTTGTAGCATTACAACATAGGATAAATTATCCTGCTTAATTTAAAACCAGCATCAGAGAAAAGTTTTATCCACTGCATATTCTGTTACAATTCTAGACTCCAAAAACATTTAAAGTAAAAATTAACAACTTTATTTCTTAAAGTATAACAGGGAATAATAGACGAACGTCTATTTACAACTTCTTCCTCTAACCTATCTTTTACCTCCCCCACCCCCACGATACTCGTCCGGTTATACTCCTAATTAAGACCTACAAAACAAAACTTCTAATCTCAAAACCAAGAAACATTCAGTTCTTCTCTATATTCCTGTCTTCTTTTCTTCTTTGGGATTCAGCTTTACCAGTTACTACTCAATAAAGGTACCGAGAGGAGAGCTATGTTTCAGGTAATTGTTGCATGCTGGTAACTTGGCAGCTCTCCTCTCAACTGTTCAATTTCCCAAAGTCTTGTACCCCAAACCATTGGATCGTGTCATTGTCTTTTAAGATTCTCAATATACTAAATTCTAACTTGATTGGAGGTGGGTATTTTGAGGTGTAATTCAAACTGTTTGGCTGAATTTATTTTTGTCTTGAGACAATGAGCTAATTAAGTTGCTCAACCAAATAATACACTAAATCTATTTTTCAAAACACTTGGTGCTGTCAGGTAGTTATTGGTGGCTTTTAATTCTTTTAAAGGTGCAGTACACCCACATGTTCATCACAGAAGTCACACTGAAACCTGACTAGGGAAGAATGACACATTGACTTCCCTAAAGGACTTTGGCAAGCAGATGGGCTTTTTGAGCAAATGAAAATAGCTACTTTTAAATACCACCAATTTCCCTCATGGGATATCAACAGAGTATTATTCTGTGGCTCTAGAGTATGAGTCAATGGTTTGAACACCATAAACTGTAGTCCCGTTTGTGCAGAGAACAAGTTAAACATCCTCAAGAGTAATTATTTAGTGAAGGACATGTGGTTAGAAGGAAATTGAAACTGTTGCATCCGGATTAAACAAAGGCACAAATCATGGTTTATTCAGAAGTTGCACTGAAATTGAGAGTGAGACTGGAATATCATGACGGTGGTATTGGATAGGGTTGATAAGTGGAGAGGAGCTGGAGATGTAAATCTGTGAAGGACAACATGGATTATAGAGTTTGAGAACATTCTGGTTCCTTCTCACATATCAGTGAGTAATTTATAAATAGTACTTTGATACTTATAATTTAGAAGGAAAGGAGATTTTGTTTCGAACTGAAGACGTTGTTTTGTATTTTCTAAAATTTATATATCATGAGCAGAAATTCAGTCCAACCCGGTTTAGTAGACAAATATAATGACTTACCAGGAACACCAACTATAGCGAGGATGGGATAGTAACCACCTTGAATAATCCAAAGGATATCCTGGATCCGTGATGCTAATGATATCCAAGGCTGAGAAAGAAAGAAAAGACCCGAGGAGAAACTCCTGTCCGTTATTGCAATGTTCCAGTCCAATGATCTCAGATTCTGATACATTCTTGGAACATTCCATTCTAAGGATCTCAGATTCTGATGCACTGCTGTACCATTCCAATTTACTGACCTTAGATTCTGATCCATTGTTGGAACATTCCAATCCAAGGTCCTCACATTCTGAACCATTATTGTAACGTTCCAGCCTAATGTTCTCAGATTCTGATCACTTCCCCCCTTTCTCTCGAGCTGCTGATCCCTGTTAGTGCTGTCAGCGATGCTCCTACTCATACTATGTGATAACACATTGACAGAGCCCATTTATCATTCAATGATGGAAACTCTCCACTGGGATAATTAGGATCCACGGAGATTGACATTAATCACAGCCACTGAACAAATAGCTCCAGTTAACCCCTTTCAATTCAATATTGGTTTTATTAAAATTAAAAAGAGCGTTTAAAATTTACATATTTGGCATGGAATATATGGGGTGACTGAGGGAAGGGATATTGGAGATGGTCGATTGAATGCGCATAATCATTCAATCTGCCTTGGATATGGGAGTAATGACAAAGGATTGTCAGAAAATAAACAAGTTTCTCCGTTTATAAATGGAAACATACAGTCTGTCACTACTGATCAGTGATTATAGTGTCAGTAAAATATGGAGAGAACTTTTCTTGTACATAATCTGACAGGAAAATGTACCTACGACAGCATGAGTGATAACACACACATGGCATGGATATGTTAACAGTAAAGATGAGGGCAGGTGAGGGTCATGCTGTTAATGTTATCGATGTCAATCAACTGTGATTATGTACCATTCACTGGATTCCAGTTGCAGTGTGATTATGATATTGGGGGCATGGCTGCTGAGACTGGAGGGAGGGAACATGATAATTCCCAATCATCAGTACTGAAATGTTACTCTTTATGTATCATTTGAAGATCAAATTCCAGGATACAACTCCAATGAGGAATGAGGAGAGCCAATATTAACCATACAACCATAAGACATTGGAGCAGAAATTTGGCCATTAGGCCCATTGAGCCTGCTCCACCATTCAATGATGTCTGTTAAGCTTCTCAACCCCATTCTCCCGCTTTCTATCTGTAACCCTTGATGCCCTTTACAGTCAACAACCTAACTGTCTCACTCTTACATATACTCAATGATCTGGACTCGACTGACTTCTGTGGCAGTGAATTCCATGGATTCACCGCTCTCTGGCTGAAGAGGTTTCTCCTTATCTCTTTTCGAAAAGGTCTTCACTTTACTCTGTCCCCTCGGGTAGTAGTCTCTCCGACCATTGCATATATCTTCCCAACATCCACTCTGTCCCAGGTCATTTAGTATTCTGTAAGTTTCAATTAGGCCTCCTAACATTCTTCTGAACTCTGTCAAATACAGACCCAGAGCCCTCAAATATTCTTCATATACATGCCAGCTTTGCATGTTTGCACCATTCTCGTGGATCTCGTCTGAAAACACTCCAGGACCAGTACATCTTTCCTGAGATATGGGACCCAAAACTGCGCACAATAATCCAATTGTGACATGACTAAAGCCTTGTAGAGCCGAAAAAGTACATCCCTGCTTTTATATTTAAGCCCTTTTGAAATAAATGCCATTATTGTCTTTGCCTTCCTAACTACTGACAACCTGCAAGTTTACCTTTCAAGAGTCCTGGACTAGAACTCTTCAGTCTTTTTGCACTTCAGACTTCTGAAATTGCTCGCTTTTATAAAAATAGTCCATGCCTCTAGTCATCCTGGCAAAATGGTTTCCCACACTTTTCTGCATTGTACTCCATCTGCCACTTCTTTGCTCACTCTCCAAACCTGTGAAAATCCTTCAGCAGGTGAAAGTGAGGACCGCAGATGCCGGAGATCAGAGTCAAAAAGTGTGGGCATAGAAAGGCACAGCCTGTCAGGCAGCATCCAAGGAGCAGGACATTCGACGTTTCAGTCAGAAAGCCTTCATCAGGAATGTGGGGTGGGCAGGGAGGGGCAGAGAGATAAATGGGAGGAGCTGGGGCTGGGAGGAATGTGGCTGGAAGGCGATTACTAGATGAAGGTTAGTGGTGATAGTGATAGGTCAGAGTGGAAGGTGGAGTGGATAGATGGGAAGGAAGATGGACAGGTAGAACAGTTCAAGAGGGCAGTGCTGAGTTGGCGGGTTTGATCTGGGATAAGGTGGAGGGAGTGGAGATGAGGAAACTGGCGAAACTGTCCTTGATATCGTGTGTTGGGAGGGTCCCAAGGACGAAGATGATGCGTTCTCCCTTCAGACGTCAGGTGGCTAGAATTTGGCAGTGGAGGAGGCCAAAAACTTGCAAGACCTTGGCGGAGTGGGAGGGGGAGTTGAAGGATTCAGCCACAGGGCAGTGGGGTTGTTGGGGGTGTGTGTTGGAGAGTGTTCCCTGAACTGTTCTGCAAGTTGACGTCCTGTCTCGCCAATGTAGAGAAGACAAGGAGCAATGGACAGACGAGATGAGATATTTGGATGCATAGGATGTTCTCTGCCTGATGTGGAAGGATGCTTTGGGGCCTTGGGTGGAGGTGAGAAGGGAGGTGTTGGCACAGGTTCCATACCTGTTGTAGTGGCAAGGGAAGTTGTCGGGAGGGGAAGGTGGCTTGGTGGGGTTGCGTGGACCTATCGAGGGAGCTGTGTGGGAATGGTCTCAGCAGTATGATGATAGGGGTAGGGAGGGAAGTATATCTCTGTTGGTGAGGTCTGACTGTTGGTGGCAGAAATGGCGGAGCATGATGCGTTGTAGCCTGAAGTTGGTGGGATGGAAGACAAGCATCAACGAGGTTCTAACTTGTTGTAGTTGGAAGGGTGGAGTTCAAGGGCGGAGCTGTGGGAAGTTAAGGAGATGCGCTCGAGCACCCTCCTGCAGCCGAACCACCTCTTCAATGCTACCTGTCCCTCTATCTATCCTTGCACTGTTTGAAAGCTTAGCCAGAATGCCCTCAGTTCCTTCATATTGATAATGAATGCACAAAGTGAAAAGTTGTGGTCCCAACACTGAGTCTTGTGGAACACCACTTGTCACTGGCTGCCATCCTGAGAAGGACACTTCAATCCACATTCTCTTTCTGTCAGACAGCCAAAACGCTATCCATGCAAGTTCCTTGCCTCTAACACCATGGGCCCATACCTTTCTCAATAGCATCATGCACAGCACCTTGTTAAAGGATTCTTGAGGTGCAGATGGATAACATCTATCGATTCTCCTTGATCTAATCTGCTCATTACTCTCTCGAAGTATTCTAGCCGGTTTGTCTGGCATGTCCTCCCTTTGATGAAACCATGCTGACTCTGTTCTATTTTACCAAAGACCTCCAAATATACAGAAATCCCATCCTTCACGATGGAATCCATGATGTTACCCACAACCAATCAATCTGCTAATCAGTCTGCAGTTTTCCATCTTGTGCCTAACTCCCTTAATAAACGGGGTGTCATGCTCGCAATTATACAGCCATTTGGCCCTTTCCTGATTTTAGTCATTCCTGAAAGATTACCACTTACACTTGCTCTAACTCTTCAGCTCTCTCCCGTTCAAGGCTAGGGTGTAGTCCATCTGGTCCAGGTGAGTTATCCACATTCAGGCCATTCCGTATTCTAGCATGTTCTTCTTGGTGATGGCCACCATATTCAGGACTATACTCTCTCTATCTTGAATACTTGGGAAATTACTCGTGTATTCCACCGTGAAGGCTGATGCAAAATTCCTCAGCCATTTCTTTGTTTCCCACTACTGTCTTTCCAGCATCATTTTCCAGTGGTACATATTCACTTTTGTCTCTCTTTTGCATTTTATATATCTAAAGAATCTCTTACAATTTCCTTTATATTACTGGTTAGCTTACCCCCATATTTAATCTTCTCCCACCTTATTTATTTTTTCTTGCTTTCTGTTGGCCCCAATTCTCCAGTTTCCCTCTGCCCTTCACCGCATTACATGCTTGCTCTTTTGCTTATATGCAATCCCTGACTTCCCTTGTCAGCCCTGGTTGCCTCATCCTCCTTGTACCATACCTCTATTACTCGGCATGAATCTCTACAGTGACTCCTGAATTACTCTTGGAATCACCTGCCATTGCCACTCCCCTGTCTTTCCTGCTAGACCCCTGTCCCCGTCAACTCTACCCAGCTTCTCCCTTATGCCTCTCCAGTTGCCTCTATTCAGCTGAAATATTGTTAACTCTGATTCTACCTTCTCTCTCAAATTGCAAAATAAATTCAACAATGTTCTGATCACTGCTTCTGAAGTTTTCCTTCCTTAAGCTCCCTTATCTAGCCTTCATCATTAAATCCAGTGTCATCTGTTCCCGAGTGTGCTCCACCACATGATGCTCCAAAAAGCCATCCCATAGACATTCCTCAAATTACTTTTCTTGCAATCCACTACCAACTTGGTTTCCCATTCCACTTGTATATCGAAATACCCAATGATCTCTGTAACTTTGTCTTTCCTACAGATCTTTTCTATCTCCTGGTGTATCTTGTACCCCAGCTCCTGACTACTCTTTGGAGGCCTGTGCAAGTCTCCAACTGTGGTTGTCTTATCTTTGTGATTCCTCAATTCTACCCACGCAGATTCTACACCATCTGACGTTACTTCCTTTCTTACAATTGATTTAATTTCATTTCTTATTAATAATGTAAACCCACTCCCTCTGCTGCCTATCTTTTCGATAGGATATATGTCCTTGAATATCCTGATCCCTTGCAACCACTTCTCTGTGATGCCCATCACGTCATACCTACCAATTTCAATCTGTGCCACAAGCTCATTTACTCTATTCCTTATACTGCTCGCATTCAGATATAACCCCTTCAATCTTGTATTAACGGTTCCTCTTCTCATTGTTATTTGTTTGTCCGGTGTGCTTGAAGTCTGATTGCTTACACTTTCCATACACTCTGTCTTATTTGCGTCTGTGCTGGAGATTTTAATAACCTCTCCTGAGGTCTGTGCATTTACCTCCTCTTTTCTAATTAAACCCTATAACGGACCCCTCACCCTGCCAACACACACACACACACCTAATCAGTTTAGACCTCTGTCTACAGCCTTAGTTAGGATTCAATCGGACTCTGGTCCCAACACAAACTAAAGGGACAAAACACATGCTTTTCTGTACATACCAAAACATGAAAACTACAAAGATGCAAGCTTGTTAAAACACACCTACGATGTGGAGCTATATGAATTGAAATGTGAATTTAAAAACCACGGATGAGGTTTTCAACCTTTATAAGTCATTATTGACCCACAGCTGAGATGCTTATCTCCCCCTGTCAGTGATTCCCCTCATTGAGAATCTCTCGCCCTGTCTCTCACACCGTGTCTAGAGTTCCTGTTGGCCCAGAATATTTAAATTAATTCACCTTCTCCCTGGAACTAATCTATTGTTCTTTTGGATCCTGTTCAGCGTCAGCAACCCGGTTCTGTGCTTTATTATTGGCGATAAATGATCTGGGATGTCAGCATAGTGCTCACAGGGTACGGACCAGACAAAGGGCTTGCAGTCTGTGGGAGTTTCTAAATGAAATTTCTGTGTATTTCTCCTCATGCTGTCTTCTGATATAACTTCACACTTGTCTGGCACCCCTTGTTCTCACTCACTCTGCCGCTCCATTTTCTCTCCATTCCTTTTATCTATCGTCACTTCCTTTTTTCTCTGTTAACTTTTCTCTCTCTCACGCACACACACAGACACACACACATTCTGTTCTCTCAGTTGACAAATTGTGCTGTTGGAGAGCTCTTCGGTGTACAATGGGCTTAATGGCCTCCTTCAGTGCTCTATCAATTCTGAAGTTCTCTGACCCACAATAAAGACTTCAGGTGCCTGGAGAGACAAACTGATACTGCGAAGGACACAGTGCAGAATCATACTTTATCTCTTCCTGTTGTCTGATATGCAGCGGCCTTGAAATATCAGTTCAAAAAAAAAGATAGAAATTCGAGCAGTTGAGAGAACGTTCACGAGATGATTTTGCTGTCAGGATTTAACAAGCAGTTCCCATACAAAATTGGATTTGCCTGATAGCAGCACCTCTCAATTGACACGTCCTAGCTCTGCCTGATGCTGACGTAATTTGCCTTCCGCCAATTCAGTAGATTCCCATAAGGTCCTGACATATCCGTGTTCATAGCTATCTTAAATCTGAAGGAACTGTGACCACTGTTTCTCACATTCTGTCCCACTGAAAGGTCAGTCACCTGGCCAGGCTCATTAGCCAATACGAGGTCCAGTATGGTTCTTCCTCTCGTTGGACTGTCCACATACTGCTGCAGTTAATAAATTTTGCCCCGTCTAAGCCCCTTGCTCTAATGGACTTCCAGTCATTATTGGGGATATTCAAGTCACTCACTATGACCACTCTGTTTTTAATACATCTTTCCTTAATCGACATGCATATCTGTTCCTCAATCCCTCCGTGGCTGTTGGAGAGATTATAGTAACGCAGTGCTTGAATCCATCTTATTTTTGAGCTTGACCATATTGCTGCAGTGGATGGTCCCTCCTGTATGTCCTGTTCACGTGCAGATATAGCATTCTCCCTGATCAGTAAAACAACTCGTCCATCTCTTTTAACTTCTTCTCTATCTCGCCTAAAACAATGAAACCCTGGATACTTTGAACAGCCATTCCTTTCCCTCTCAAAACCAAGTCTCTGTGAAGCCGCAACATCATAGTCCCATGTATGGATTCAGGCTCCCAGTTCATCGTCCTTATCCATAACAATTCTTGCATTGAAATAAATACACTTCAGCCAAACACCATCAGATCCTGACCTGATATTTGGTTTGAGTTTCCCTGATGTAAATTCCTCCTCGTCTATTCTCTGGTAGCAGGAGATTACAAAGGATTGTCAGTGAAGCGGAAAATATTGTAAACAGATAATTTCAGTTTCCTTCCTTGTCCCTTCAAGCTTTACATTGCATCCCACACTGTCCAATTCCAATAAACTGCTGGGTGATTATTTTGCTTCAAACAACAGTCTCCAGCCTCTCACGGCACAATCTTCAACTCTGTCTGGACCCATTGGATTGATAGTTTTCTGATCCCTCTCTCAACCAAAACTCTGTAATATTTGTATCATGGTTATATATATTCATCTGTCTTTCCTGTCACACTGCTCACATTAAAATCAGCATACTTCAGACTTCCTGTCCCATTGTGTTCACTCCCCTCTGCCAGTTTGTTGTTGGTCTTAGCTGTACTGGGATTAGTCTCCAACTGCTCTTCAGTCACTGTGCTTGTGGATATACTGCTCTAGCTCCACCCTCCCTCCCTCCCCACCCCCCCCCCCCCCCCCACCACCACACTAGTTTAAAACCTCCTGAGTGACAATAACAAACCTGCCTGCCAGGAGATTGGGGCCGGTTCACGTCCATCCCGTCCTTCTTGTGTATTTCATACCGACCCAGGATTCCCAATGACCCACATATCGGAGATTGCTGCCGGTTCACGTCTATCCCGTCCTTCTTGTGTATTTTATACTGACCCAGGATTCCCAATGACCCACATTGCTGCCAGTTAAGCTGCATCCCGTCCTTCTTGTGCCTATCTTACCGTCCCGGGAATCCCAATGATCCACATATTGAAAGTGCTGCCGACCCTACCAGCTCTTTCCATGTTTTTAACTATACTGCCTTCCTATTCCTAACCTCACTGGCACGTGGCATAATCTAGTCTCTTCAACATTCAAATATCCTTTCAGCACAACTCCAGCAAGACCTTTACTTTAAAATGGATAGACTTGACAATAAAAACTTAAGTGTGATCTCATTAACCAGGAACGTGGCGCCCAACGAATCAGTCATAATGATCATAGGATCTGATATCTGTCACCTCCACCAAACCTGTGTGACAAGATATACTTATGGAGCATCTATTTGTACATGGACGAGGATAAACAGAAATTAGTCCAAAAGACCTGAAAATGTCATAACAGATGGGTGCCAGTCAGCCTGTTTACTCTGCTTTGCTGTTCAATTGGATTTTAGCTATTCAGTTCCTTTTAATGGCTGGGTCTTTAACCCGGATCCCTAGCGCGTCAGAAAGTGCCCAGTGTCTTTGTGCGCTCACTGCGTAGGGAGCATCCAGTGCCAGGCGATGGGGTGTGGGGAATCCCGGGGTGGCTCAATGACAGGCTGCATGCAATGACGGATGGACTGAGGGATTGAGAGAGACAGAGTAGGTAATCAGGGACATACACTCACATAAGTAGCTGGGCAAGATTCCCAAACACTCAGGAAGCCTGAGGACCAGAGCCACTTTTACAATAAACCTATCATATTTGCAGCAATTCTCCATCAAACACAAGCAAATATACTGTAGATGGCAGAAACCTGAAACAAACACAGTTCCACAGTCTCCACAGTCTGTGGAGAGAGAAAAGAGGCAATTCTCCCAATGCAGAGATTGCAAGATCTCCAGAAAGACAGGGTCCAGAGATTGGAATTGAACCCGAGTCTCTGGCACTGTGAGGCAGCAGTGTTTTTCACCACGGTATCCAATGATGAACAATAGGATTAGGACAGTTACATTAGTATATTTTCGACAGTTAGTTAAAAGGAATGATCTCACGCAGCCTATCTAAGTTTGGGAAGCCTTTATACAGCAGCAGAGGACAATTCAAGAAGCAATAAAGTGATGAACACGAAACATGTAAGCTAGCTTGCTTTAGAAAAGGAGATTGCAGGAGTTTTGTTAAGATATATAAAAGGGGAGAGTGAACATTGGACAACCAGAAATTGAGGCTGGCTGCAGAGAAATGGAAAACAAAGAATTGGAGAATGACGTGAATAGGTACTTTCCATCAATCCTCACAATGGTAGATACTATGAACTTTCCAGAACTTAAAGCGAGTCAAGGGTGAGGAATGGATGTAGTGATCAGCGCTGAGGAGAAGGTACTGGGGAAGCTGCAATGTTTGAAAATGGATAAATCACACAGACTGGAAGGATAACAACCGATGTTCTGAAGGAATTAGCGGAGGAGATTGTGAAACAATTGGTCGCGACTGTTCAGGAATAACTATCATCAGACAGAGTCCCAGAGAACTGGAAAATGGACAATTTAAAATCTCTGTGTAAGTAGGAAGAAAGGCAAAATACAGGAAATCATAGGGCAGTATAGCCTGGCATCAGTCATTATTAGGGATTTAGAATGCATTGCTAGCAATGACCTTGCAGAGTACTTGGAGGTGCATAGTAAAATAGGGCTGAGTCAGCATGGCTTCATCAAGGAGTGGTCCCGCTGACAGGTCTGTCAGAATTCTATCAGAAGATAATGAGCAGGTTTGACAAAGGGAGGATGTGATCTCATTTGCTAATAGGCAGTGTGTTAACTTTGAATCTGTGTTACATTGAATCATGTTAATTTATTGGTTGCAACTTGCATAAGCCGATGTACATAAACAAATAAAATTGCAGAGGAACAATTCAATAGTAGATAAATAAAATAAGGATGGAGGGTCGGGTATGTGTTGTTTCTACATGATATGGGAGTTGTCGACCCCACTGTGGTTCCCAGTGACCATTTCTGGAGTAAATGTCGCATGCAAGAACAACTCTGGTTCTGAGTCGATGAGTTGGAGTTTGAGCTTCAAACATTGCGAAGCATCAGGGAGGTGGAGAGTTCCCTGGATGCCGTGATTCAAGAGACAGTTACACTCCTTAGATCAACCGACTCAAATTCAGCCAGTGGTTAGAAAGCAGAGAGATTATCTATGAGTGAGGCAGATAAAGGGATCCAGGACATAGAAATGCTGGAGTCTCAGCCCCTGTCCATGTCTAACGGGTTCAAGAGTTTTGTTCCCTGTGTGGATGGGATGGGGACTACAGGGAGGATGAGCTGATTGGCCACAGCACCGAGTTGAGGAAAGCTTTCAAGTGGGGCAAGAGAAGAGAAATGTTAATTTAATTGGGGATAGTATAGTTAGCGGCATAGACACTGTTCTCTGTGACCCGGATTGAGAGTCCTGAATGTGGCGTTACCGACTGGGGTTTGGGTAAGGGATATCTCATCTGGGCTGCAGGGGAACTTCGAGTGTGAGGGTAAAGATCCATTGGTCATGGTCTGTGTCGGTACCAACGACAGAGATAAACTAGGACAGAGGTTCTGCTAAGGGATACGAAGAGCTCGGAGCTAAATTAGAAAACAGAATCAAAAAGGAAATAATCTCTGGATTACGGCCTGAGCCATGAGCTAATTAGCACAGGGTCATCAGGAAAATGCGTGGTTCAAAGTTTGGTGTGGGAGAAATGGGTTTGTATCATGGGACATTGACACCAGACACTGGGGAAGGAGCGCACTGTTCTGATCGGACGGTCTTCATCTGAACCGTGTTGGGACCAGAGTCCAAGCAAATCGCATAACTAGGGCTGTAGACTGGGCATTAAGCTAAATGGGGGTGGGGTGGTGTCAGTTATAGGGAAAATTAGAAAATCCGAATTAAAGGAGAGGGTAAGATTGCAGATCTCAAGAAGAAGGCGTTTGGTATGCTATCCTTAGTTGGTCACAGTATTGAGTACAGGAGTTGGGAGGTCATGTTGCGGCTGTACAGGACATTGGTTCTGCCACTGTTGGAATTTTGCATATAATTCTGATCTCCTTCGTATCAGAAAGATGTTGTGAAACTTGAAAGGGTTCAGAAAAAAAATATGAGGATGTTGCCATTTTCGGAGGATTTGAGCTATAGGGAGAGGCTGAGCAGGCTGAGGCTTCTTTCCCTGGAGCGTCGGAGTCTGAGGGGTGACCTTTTAGAGATTTACAAAATTATGAGGAGCATGGATATGATAAACAGACAAAGTCTTTTCCCTGCGGTCACGGAGTCCAGACCTAGAGGGCAGAGGTTGAGGGTGAGAGGGGAAAGATATAAAAGAGACCTAAGGGTCAACGTTTTCGTGCAGAGGGTGGTACGTGCATGGCATAAGCGGTCAGAGGATGTGGTGGAGGCTGGTACAATTGCAACGTTTAAGAGGCATTTAGATGGGTGTATGAAGAGGAAGGGTTCGGATGTATATGGACCGGGTACTGGCAGGTGGGACTGGATTAGCGATATCTGATAACTGGACAGGTTGGACCGAATGGTCTGTTTCCATTCTGTACACCTCGATGACTCTAAAACTCTAAGTTATTCAAATCTTCAGCACAGACGCAGAGTATGTAAAGTGTTCGCAATCAAACTTCAAACACTCAGGACAAACAAATGACGATGAGAAGAGGGATGGTTACTACAGGGCTGAACTGTTATATCGGAATGCATGCAGTATTAGGAATATGGTAAATAAACTTGTGGCTCATACACAAATTGGCAGATCGTCATCATGGAGACGTTGCTGCAAGAGGATCAGGATTGGGAGCTGAATATTCAAGGATATGCATCCTATCAAAAAGAAAGGCAGTTGGGCAGAGGGAATGGGGCTGCCCTATTAGTAAGAAATGCAATTACATCAATAATAAGAAATGATGTAAGGTAAAATGGTGTAGAATCTGTGTCGGTAGAATTGAGGAATCAAAATGGTTAAAAACAAGTAGTTGGATTTCTGTTCAGGCCTCCAAACAGTACTCAGGAGCTGGGGTGCAAGATAAATCAGGAGATAGAAAGATGTGTAGGAAATACAAAGTTACAGTGATCATGTGGGATTTCATTATGGAGGTCGGCTGTGAATTCAGATTGATGGTGGTTTGCAAGGAAAGGAATTTGTGGAATGTCTTTGAGATGGCTTTTTGGAGCAGCTTGTGCAGGCAGATTAGATGAGGGAGCTTAAGGTGAAGAAAATCATAGGTGGCAGTATCGTAATATGATTGAATTTACTCTGCAATTTCAGATGGAGAAGGTATATTCAGAAGTAACGGTATTAAAGCTGAATAAAGGCAACTACAGAGACATGAGAGAGGAGCTTGGTAGAACTGACTGGTAGAAGGGCCCAGCAGGAGAGACAGTGGAGCAGCAATGACAGGAGACTTTTTGAGTAATTCGGGATGCAGCAGAGATTTACCCTGAGTAAAATGAGGCAGAGTACATGGAGAATGAGGTAACCATGACTGATGAGGGAAGTCAGCTATAGCAGGGAGTAAGGAAAAATTACTTTTTAAAACCGCAATGAATAGCTTAACCTCTGACGTGGGTAAGATCCTGGAATCCATTGTGAAGGATGAGATTTCTGAATACTTGGAAGTGTTTGGTAAATTAGGGCAAAGTTAGCATCGTTCCGTCAAGGGAAGGTCATGCCTGACAAATTTGTTGGAAGTCTTTGAAGAAGAAATGAACAGGCTCAATCAAGTGCAGCCAATGGATGTTATCCACCTGGACGCCAAGAAGGCCTTTGACAATGTGTCACACAGGAGATGATTGAGTATGATAAGGGTCCGTGTTGTTAGGAGCAAGGTAGAGGCATGAATAGGAACTTTACTCTCTGACAGAAAGCAGAGAGTGGGGATAAAATGGTCCTTCTCAGAATGGCAGCCGGTGGCAAGAAGTGATCCACAAGGCTCAGTGTTGGAATCGTAACTTTTTACTTGTTACGTTAACAATATAGATGATCGAACTGAGGGCACTCTGGCTAAGTTTGCAAACAATACAAAGATAGGCAGATGGACTGGTCGCATAGAGAAGCTGAAGAAGGAATTGACCAGGTAAAAGTGTTGACAGATGGATTCCAACGTCACAAAGTGTGAGGTCATGCACTTCGTCACGAAAAATCGAGGCATGGTCTATTTTCTGTTGGGGAGAAAATTCAGAACTCTGAAGTGCAAAGGAACTTGGGAGTTCTAGTGCAGGGTTTTGTTAAGGTACGCTTGTCGGTTAAGGCAGTAGGTAAGAGGGCAATTGCACTGATTATTGATGGTATTTATTACGGGAGGAATTGACTATAAGAACAGGCTGTATACAGTTTTGGTCAGACTACATTTGGAGTGTTGAGCGCACTGTTGTGCCCCATATCTCAGGAAAGGAACACTGCCCCTGAAGCGTGTTCAGAAGATTTTCACGGGAATAGTCATAGGAGTGAAAAGTTAGTTGTATGGCGAATGTTTGAGTCTTTGGGTCTATACTTGATATTGTTTAGAAGGAAGAGTGGAATTGTAATTGAAACATACAGAATACTGAATGACCTGAACAGAGTGGATGTGCATAGGATGTTTCCATTGGTAGGAGAGATGAGGACCCAAGGACACAGCCTAAGCTTAAAGGGAACATCTTTTAGGATGTTGCTAAGGAGAAACTTCTTTAACCAGGGAATGGTGAATCTTAGAAATTTATTTGCAGAGAAGGCTGTGGGGCCAGGTCATTGAGTATATGTGAGAAGGGGATAGCTTTTCAGATTATCCAGGGGATCAAGCGTTACGGGGAGAAGGTCGAAGAATGGGTTTGAGTAACTTATCAGCAATGACCAAATGGCGGAGCAGACTCGATGGGCTAACTGGCCTAGTTTCGGCCCCTATGTCTTATAGTATGATGGTTAAACTTGAAGGAGTCTTTTTGCATCTCTGAGAATATGGATGCGTGTTCTTCATGAAGGTCAGAAGCTGGTGGAAATAGACAATAGACAATAGACAAGAGGTGCAGGAGTAGGCCATTCAGCACTTCGAGCCTGCACCACCATTCAATATGAAAATGGTTGATCATCCTTAATCAGTACCCTGTTCCTGCCTTAGCTCCATAACCCTTGATTCCACTATCCTTGAGAGCTCTATCCAACTCTCTCTTAAATGAATCCAGAGACTGGGCCTCCGCTGCCCTCTGGTGCAGAGCATTCCACACAGCCACCACTCTTTGGTTGAAGATGTTTTTCCTCATCTCTGTCCTAAATGGTCTACCCCGTATTTTTAAGTTGTGTCCTCTGGTTCGGCACTCACCCATCAGCGGAAACATGTTTCCTGCTGCCAGAGTATCCAATCCTTCAATAATCTTATATGTCTCAATCAGATCCCCTCTCAGTCTTCTAAACTCAAGGGTATACAAGCCCAGTCGCTCCAGTCTTTCAGTGTAAGGTAATCCCGCCATTCCAGAATTGACCTCGTGAACCTACGCTGCACTCCCTCAATATCTAGAATGTCTTTCCTCAAATTTGGAGACCAGAACTGCACATAGTACTCCAGGTGTGGTCTCACCAGGGCCAAAAATAGTTGACTGTTTTTGAATGAAGATATTTTGGCTGCTGTCAGGATGGTGGATAATATGACATTCAGTGCAGGATCACACACGAACTGCACTGTATTAATGTGGGGAGATTTTATTCAAAACATGGACCTCTCTGTCTCTGTCAATTGCCGTGGGGAGTGGGGGTTGAGGTGGGTAGGCGTAACGTCCTCAGAGGCCTTTAAACTATCCAGAACCATGCATCCTGAATGAACCAACAATCACGGAATTTATCGCCTTCTCATTGTGTGTTTCGAATATAAGGAGTGATTGATTATCCCTCTCAGGGTTCAATGCAATCACCTCTTATTATCTCACAGTGCTACAGATCAACCTTTACTCATGCCTCATGGTGCCATCATCCCAGGGATTAATCTGGTGGGCCTCTTGTTCATTCTCTCTGTGGTAAGGAGATCACTCCATATAAAGGAGATAAAATCTGTCCACAGTACCCCAAACCCTGCCTCAACAACGCTCTCACAGTTGATCACAATAACTCCTTTCCCTCACTTAGCTGGCTCCATTTCCTTCATGTGAGACAGGATGCCATTCATTTACAATGTACAGCCACTGACGTGGAATTTAAAACATCCTTTCATCTGTAGGTCAGCATCAATAAAGCTAGCACCAGAGGTGCCTATCGAGATGGAAAACACTCTCAGAGAAAGACTCAATCACAAAGAATACGTCTAAAAGTGTGAGTGGCCACCTACCTGAATGTAATTCAGCTGCAGGAATATGGGATAGAGGCAGAGGAAGGGGGTTATCTTTCCTTTTCATCTGCCCTCACGGGATGTATTCAGCCCTGGTCAGGCCAGCATGTTATGTTGACCTTGAACTGAGTGGCTGGTTAGCTGTTCCACAGGACAGTAAAGATTAAAACACAGTGCTATGGGTTTGCAGTCACACAGAGACCTGACCAGAGAAGAATGACCCATTGCCTTCTCTAATGGGCATGAGGCAAGCTGATATCAACAGATTATTATTTTGTGGCTGTAGATTATGAGCCAGTGACATAACCACCAGACACTGTCTTCCCATCTTTCTAATTCTGTGCAGAGAGCAATGTAAACATCTCAACTGCAATTATTTTGCAATGGACACATGGTAAGAATGGGCTTGAAACAGCTGTATGCGGAGATTAACAAAGGCACAAATGCTAGTTTATTCAGGAATTGGACTGAGGCTGAGGAGGGACTGGGAAGACATGTTGGTGGGACTGGACAGAAATGGTCAGTGGGGAGGATATGGAAATATAAACTTGTGCAGGAGATAATGAATCAAGGAGAATAGTTTGTTTCATCCTCACATATTGGTGCGTAATTTTTAAATAATCATTTGCTAGTTATAATATGTAAGGAATGGAATCTTTGATTGGAACTGAAAACATTGACTTGCTCCTTTCCAAAATTTACATATCATGACCATCAATTCAGGTCAGACCGTTTCACTAGACAGCTCGAGTGACTTACCAGGAACACCAACTACAGCAAGGATAGGATAGTAACCAGCTTGAATAACCATCAGTACATCTTCAATCCGTGATGCTAATGATATCCAAGGCTGGGAAAGGCAGAAAAGACCCGAGGATAAACTCCTGTCCATTGTTGGAAATTTATATTTGAATGTTCTCAGATCTTGATCCATGGTTGGAACACTCCAGTGTACTCTTTCCAGATTCTGACCTCTCCTCCCTCTCTCCTTGAAGCTGCTGATCCCTGTTACTGGTGTGCTCCCGCTCATACTATGGGATTACACATTGAACACATTCCATTATTGATAGAAGACTAAAACTCTCTGGGGACCCATAGGATCCATGGAAACTCGCATAATCACAATCGCTGAACAAACCGCTCCAGCTAACCTCTCTCAGTGTGATACTGTTTTACTAAAATTCAAAATAACTTCGAATACATGCATTCTGGGTGTGAGATGTGAGTGTGACTGAAGGAAGGAATGTTGGCGATGACATATTATTTGTGTGTAATCATTCAGTCTGCTTTGGATATAGAGGTAACGCCAGAGGTTTAACTGAACATAAACATGCTTCTCTGCTCATAAATGGAGAAATAAATCCTATAATTACTGATCAGTCATTGCAAAATCAGTAAAACATTGAGAGAATATCTTCCGTCCGTGATCTGATGGCAACATGTGCCTAAGACAATGTGGGTTTACAACAATCAAACGGCATGCATATGTTAACAGAGAATTGTACTTGACAAGTACAATTCAGATTGTTATTCCAGAATCAGAGAGGGCAAGCGTGGGTGTTGATGTTATCCATGTTAAGGAACTGTGATGAAGTGTCATTCACTGACTTCAATTACATTGTGATTATGACATTGGGGAAAAGACAGAAGATGGAGAGGACTGGGAGACATGGCTGTTCAAACTGGGAAGAGGAACATTGCTGTTCCCTAGTTATCAGTATTGGAACGTTACACTGTATAACTCATATGAAGAACAGATTCATGGATAAATCTATAATGAGAAATTAGCAGAGACAATATTAATGAAATGTATTTATGCAATGCAAAATACAGGGACAAAATGATTTTCTATACAGATGAAAATAGGAAAAGTATAAAGAGATAAGTTTGTTAAAATGCACTTCTCATATTGAGTTATATAAATTGAAATGTGGATGTGAAAACTGGAAAAGTGATGTGCAAACTGTATCAATCATTATTTGATCCGCAGCGGAGATGCTGATTTCCTTTCTGTCAGTGATCTCCCCTCACTGAGATTCTCTGGCCCAGTCTCTCATCCTGTATCTGGAGGTGGGGTGGGAGTGTTGGATGGGGTTATCGTTTCCTGCTGCTCATGGCACAGTTTTTTTTTTTAAATCCATCTTCACCATATAACGAATCTACGGTCTTTTGGGTTCTGTTCAGCTGTTAGTAACATAGCTCTGTGATATTATTGGAAAACAATGATCTGGGACGACAGCCAACATCAGCAGAGTGGTCACAGGGTATGGCACCCAGACAAATGGATTGCAGTTCAGAGGAATTTCTAAATAAAACTTCCAACTTCTGTCTGTCCGTATTTATATACCATCATGCTGCCTTCTATCTGACTTCACTCTCATCGAACACCTCTTTCTCTCCCACTCAGTCAGTCGCTCCACTTTCTATCCTCTCCCAGTTTATCCCCATTCACTTTCTGTTCCCCGGTTTATTTCTCACTCACGCCATCTATCTCCACACGCTCTCTCTATCTCCAGTTGTGCAGTTGAAGAGCTTGTGACCCCACAATGGGTTGACTGACCTCCATCGGTGTTATAATAATTCGGCAGTTCACAATAAATACTTTAGGTGCCTGGTCAGATAAGCTGGTGCGGTGACAGGTACAGTGCACAATCACCCATTATCTCTTCCTGTTCTTCTCTGATGTACAGCTGCCTTGAAATGTCTGTGCAAACAAAATAGACTGAATGAAATTCGAACAGTCCAGATGATGTTCATGACGGTGGATTTGAATTAGGATTTAATGAAGGATGAGATTCTAGAAAAACCTAAGCAATGAAAGAAAAACAGGGCAACACAAGAAATAGCATATGAATACAACATGTGGCACCAAGTAGGCCTCATGCTATCATCGCTAGATTATCAATCCCGAAAATCAGCTCTTGTTCTGTGGACCCAGGTTCGACACCCACCACTGCAGAAGGTGGAAATTCAACTCAATAATGTTTTAAAAAGCTGGAATTAAGAATCTACTGATGAGAATGAAATCTTTGCCGATTGTCAGAAAAGAAAAGAAAAACCATTTGGCTTACTATTATCCTCCAATTAAGTAATCTTGCATCCTCACTCCGGACCCAAAGCAATGTGATGACTCTCAATCGCGCTCTGAAATGGACTAAATGAAAATCTCAAAGAAATGCAAACAGGTGGACCAACAGTTATCGATCTGACTACCAAAAACGTCAGTTGGAAGCATCACTGTCGGACCTGCAAAATCCTCCTTTCTAACACCTGAGGGCGAGTGCCAATATTGGAACAACTGCCTTACAGACTAGTCAAGCAACAGCCTGACATAGTCATGCTCATGAAATTATACCCCAGAAACCACCATCACCATGAGTGGATATGTCCTGGCCCAAGGTCAGGACCAATCCAGCAGAGGGGGCAGCTCATTGCGATACATTCTGGACGTAGTTGCTCTACGTGTCCCCAAAATTAACACCAAACCCAATGAAGTTTCATGGCTTTAGATTAAACGTGGGCAAAGCAGCCTTACTGATTAACATGTAACGTCATTCCTCAGCTGGATCAGTACTCCTCCATGTTGAACAACACTTGGAGAAAGCACTGACTGTGAAAAGGGCACAAAGTTTATTCTCGCTGAGGAATTTCAAAGTCAACCACCAAGAGTGGTTTGGCAGCAGCACTACCGATCACGCTGGTCGGATCCTAAAGGACACTCAGCTCCTGACCTCACCACAGTCTTTGTTCAAACATAGAAAAAGGAACTGAATACCAGCACTTGAAAATCAAGGCTGCATTCTTTCAAATGTGGCATCAAGGAACCCAAGCAAAACGGATATTTCGAGCAAGTATTTCATTATTGGAGTTATACCTGACAGATATGAAAACGGTTATTGTTGTTGGAGGTCAGTCATCAAACTTCCAGAATATCTCTGCAGTAGTCCCTCAGGATAATGTGGACGTAGGTTTGCTCCATGAGCTGGAATGGTCATTTTCAGATGTTTCGTCACCATACTAGGCAATATCTTCAGTTGTCCTCCGGATGAAACCTAGGTCTAAACAACTTCTGTTGCTTCATCAATGGCATTCGCTCCATCATAAGGTCAGAAGTGGGGATATCCGATGATGAGTGCACAATGTTCAGCACCATTTGCAAATGCTCAGTTATGGAAGCAGTCCATGCCTAAAGGCAACAGGATCTGGACGATATCCAGGCTTGGGCTAATAAGTGACAAGTAACACTTGCACCACACAAATGCCAGACAATACTATCACCAATAAGAAACAATATAACCATTTGGTATTCAGCTGCATATTTGTCACTAAATTCCCCTCCCCACCACACGATCAATACACTTCGGGTTATCAATGACCAGAAACTCAACTAGACTCGCCACATAAATATAAGAGCAGATCAAAGGCTAGGAATATTGTGCGTTTAACTCACCTCTTGTCTTTCCAAAGCATGCTCACCATCTACAAGACACAAGTCAGGTGTGAGATGGAATACTCCCCAATTGCCTGAATGAGTGCAGCCACAACGACACTGAAGAAGCTTGACACCATCCAGGATAAAACAGCCCAATTGATTGGCACCACATCCACAAGCATTCACTCCCTTCACCACCTCTGCTCAGTAGCAGCAGTATGTACTATCTACAAGACAGCCCCTTTCAATCCTGCAATCACTTCCATTTTGAATGACAAAGGCAGCAAGCTTTGGGGAACACCACCACCTTCAAACTCCCTTCCAAACCAGTCAACATCCTGAGTTGGAAATATATCACCATCCTTTCACTGTTGCTGGATCAACTCCCTGGAATTCCCTCCCTCGTAGCATTGTGGTTCAACTCACAGCAGGTGGACTGCAGTGGTACAAGAAGGCAACTCAGCACCACCTTCTCAAGAGGGTAACTAGGGACGGAAAAGAAATGGTGGGCCCATTCGACGATTCCCATAACCAAAAAAATAACTTTAAAAAGTTCCAAGTTGAACACCTCGATGTAACGGGTTTTCTGATTTGAACATGAACAGGAAAGCAGTGTTTCTGATACTGAACATTATCAACCTTTATGTTATGAGAAAGGTGTTCAGTGTTCCATGGCATATTGTTGCTGAGTGCTGTGATAAATTTCACCTGTTTTATTAAATGCAATATTTTTGTAACAGAATCGATCCTTCAAAAATACCAGATTGAAAATGACAATCATCGTCGAGACAATGTACTCCCGCCAGATGAGACTCACAGATAGCAGCTTATATTCAACATTTTAGTGCGCTACTGACTGACACTGAATCCTCCCACCGTCCATATTACAGGGATTACCATTGACCAGAAGGTGAATTCAAATCAAAATACAGATACAACGGTTACAAGAGCAAGTCTGAGATTTACAATTCTGCACTGAATAATAGACTGTATGACAATACAGGCATGCTATATAGCAATAGATTTAGGCCGTTCAGCCTATCTCTTCACTCTGAAACTGTCTCATTTTGTCATAGTCTCTAAGACTTGTGGCAATATCTTCTATACTCTAACTGTATCAATCTTTGCAGTAATCGCTCAGTTTCAATCAGTTCCCCCCCCCCCTCAATTCTTCTAAATTCCATTCAGTACAGACATAGAGCCCTCAACTGCCGCTCATATGACAAGCCATCATTCCCAGGATAGATCATGTCCAACACCCGTAGATCCTTCCCCAGAACAGCTCACAATAATCCAAATCCCGTCTGTCCATACCCCAATACATTCTCAGCAGTATGTCTCCGCTTTTGTATTCTCACTCTCTTGAAATGAATATTTACGTTGCATTTGCTTTCCGAACTGCCAACTGCACCTGCGCATTAACCGTAAGAGAGGATGATGACGCCAAACTCCTTTTGTGCTTCAGATTTCAAGAAGCCTTTCAGAACATAGTGTCTGCCTGTATTCCGCCTACTGAAGTGCATAATCTCACATGTTCCCATATTGTGTTCCATCAGCCATGTGTTTTCCCAGTGTCCTAAACTGTCCAAGTCTTTCTGCAGCCTCCCCACTTCCTCAATATCACCTGCCCATCCAATCATCATTGTATCATCTGCAAACCTAGTAAAACTGCTGTCAGGTCAGATGGTTCACGTAAATGGTACTTCTTGACGACCTAAGGACTATTCACCATTGAAAAGGCACAACGCTCAAGATGCTTGACTCCATTTAGGTTAAAGCAGCATGACTGGAATTACAGCTGCAATGCCTTCACTCCTTGCACCACTGGGACTGAACCCTGCTCACTATTTTGTTATGAATTTACCGCATTATGGTGACACAGAACTTGATGGCGCACGATCTCAGTCTATTAATGGCAATCTGTCTCAATGCTGACTGTGTGGTGCTCACACCAACGAATATCATTTTGTGTTGAAGACGACAGAGGGAGGTGTGGGGTGGGGATGTCGATCATAAATGACTGTGTGATTGTCACTGAGTGCTGACACTGACCGTGAAAGCCCCAGATGTACCTATGTCTGTTGTCACCGCTGCAGGCATGATCAGCTTTTCAGTGTGTCAATTCAAAGAAAGTGAAGGGCCTGGACAGTGTTCCTGGCTGAGCATTCAGATCCGGTTTGTACCAACTAGCAGAGGTATTCACATACAACTTCAGCCTCTCCCTCCAGAAGCCGAAGTCCCAATCTGATTCAAGAAGGCTATCATCATCTTCGTGAGAAAGCACATGGAACATGCCCTTATAGACGACCATGCAGTGGCTCTGACCTCAATAACCATGAAGTGCTTTCAGAGGCTGGTTATGGCCTTCACCAACTCCAGTCTCCCAGCCTGACCTGCTGCACTATAATTTGCCAACTAAAGTAACTGGTGCACAACAGATGCCATATCCGAACCTGCAAACATCACTGGAAGATCAGGACAACAAGGACACTTACACCAGAATCCTGCTCATTGACTAAAGCTCCACATTCAAAATCATTATCCCTTACAGACTAATCAAAAACTCCGCGATCTTGGTCTTGGTTCCATCCTCTGCAACTGGCTCCTCAGATTTCTGACCCACAATCGTGAAGATAGATTAAAACCACCTCCTCCACAATAACAATAAACACGAAAGCTGCTGAAGGATGTGTTCTCAACACCCGACAATACTCCCTGTACACCCACGGCTGTACCCTCAGCACACTACTGTCCTCCCTATACACCCATGGCTGTGCCCTCTGCACCTTACTGTACGCCCTGTACACCCACGGATGTGCCCTTAACCCCCTACTGTATTCCCTGCACACCAATGGCTGTGTCCACAGCCCCCCCACTGTCCTCCATGCGCACTGAAGTCTGTGCCCTCAGCCCCTTACTATATTCCATGTACTCCCATGTCTGTGCCCTCAGCCCCTTATGGTACTCCAGGTACACCCACGGATGTGACCTCAGCCCCTTAGTGTGTTCCCTGTACACCCACGGCTGTGCCCTAAACCAACTATTATACTCTTTGTAACTCCACGATTGTTTCTGCAGCCCCCAATGTCCTCTTTGTACACCCACGGCTGTGTCCTCAGCCCCCTATGTACTCCCTGTACAGCCACGGCTGAGTTTCCAAATTCCAAACAACGCCAGCTACAAGTTCGCTGATGACATCACTATAGCAGTGCGGATATTAAACAATAACGCGTCAGAATCTAGAAAGGTGATAGAGAGCTTGGTGGCATGGTGTATTGATAATGACCTCTCTCTCTAATCCGGCAAACGTAAACGACTGATCACTGACTTTAAGAAGAAAGGAGGGGAACACACCCCATCTACATCAACCGTTTGAGGGAGTGCAGAGCATCAAGTCCCTCGGAGTGATGATAACTGACAACCTGTCCTGAACTTCTCACAAATGTCCGACGGTCGGGAAGGTTCAACAATGCCTCTCCTTCCTGAGGTGGTACAGGAAAATCAGCATGCACTACTGCTCTACTCAGGATTGTTAGAAACTACAGAAGGTTGGGTGCACAGCTCTAACCAACACGGACTCTAACATCCCAACCATTGATTCCATTTACATGGCTTGTTGCCACAGAAAGGCTGCCAACATCTACCCCATATTATTGAGGGAAGGGAGACAGGAAATATCTGGGGCATTAACAGATATTTTTGTAGCATCCTTGAACATGGCTGAGGTCACGGAAGACTGGAAAATTGTTCAACCCCTTGTTTAACAAAGGTAGTAGGGATAATCCAGTCAATTATGGACTAGCAAGACTGATGTCACGGGTAGGGAATCTGCCAGAGAAGATACTGAGGGATAGGATCTACTCTCATTTAGATGAAAATAGTCTTATCAGTGATGGACAACATGGTTTTGTACAGAGAAGGTCACGTCTTAACAACTCAATAGAATTCTTTGAGGAAGTGACAAAGTTGATTGATGAGGGAGGATACTGTAGATGTCATGTACATGGTCTTCAGGAAGGCGTTTAGTATGTTTCCCCTCGGTCGGGTTATGGAGAAAGTGAAAGTCACATGGTGCACTAGCTACGTGGAGAAAGAACTGGCTGGGCAACAGGAGGCAGAGAATAGTAGGGGGAAGGAGTTTCTCAAAATGGAGAACTGTGACCAGTGGTTCCATTTAAGATGTTTCTGGAAAGATACATGAATGGGCAGGGAGCAAAGGGATACAGATCCTGAGAAAATAGGCGACAGGTTTAGATAGAGGATTTGGATCGCCACAGGCTCGGACCACCGAATGGCCTGGTTCTGTGCTGGAATGTTTTGTTCTAACATTATCAAAGACCCATCACACCCCTGTAATGGACTCCCACAACCTCTTCCATCAGGCTAAAAGATATGAAAACTTGAAAACACAGAGCAGCTGGTTCATTAAAAGTTTTTTCCTGACTGTTATTAGACTGATGGATGTACTCTCTAATCTCAACTAATACTGATCTTGTTCATGTTGATCTCGCCTCGTGCACGCCGTGTGCAGCGTAACCTATATGCCTCTCAGACATGTTTTACAGCCATTGTTCTGCACATCCTTGCTTACTGTGATCAGCCTGTAGTCCTTGGTACAGATCAAAGTAAATCCTCATCTTCCTCCCGACAGCTCACTCCGCGCTCTCTCTGGTCGTCACCCCGAGCAAGTCCCATTCCCCCCCCCAACACACTGTGACCCCATCCCCAGCCCACTGTGACCCCATCCCCAGCTCACTGTGACCCCATCCCCAGCTCACTGTGACCCCATCCCCAGCTCACTGTGACCCTATCCCCAGCTCACTGTGACCCTATCCCCAGCTCACTGTGACCCCATCCCCAGCTCACTGTGACCCCATCCCCAGCTCACTGTGACCCTATCCCCAGCTCACTGTGACCCCACCCCCAGCTCACTGTGACCCCATCCCCAGCTCACTGTGACCCCATCCCCAGCTCACTGTGACCCCACCCCCAGCTCACTGTGACCCCATCCCCAGCTCACTGTGACCCTATCCCCAGCTCACTGTGACCCCATCCCCAGCTCACTGTGACCCCACCCCCAGCTCACTGTGACCCCATCCCCAGCTCACTGTGACCCTATCCCCAGCTCACTGTGACCCTATCCCCAGCTCACTGTGACCCTATCCCCAGCTCACTGTGACCCTATCCCCAGCTCACTGTGACCCTATCCCCAGCTCACTGTGACCCCATCCCCAGCTCACTGTGACCCTATCCCCAGCTCACTGTGACCCCATCCCCAGCTCACTGTGACCCCATCCCCAGCTCACTGTGACCCTACCCCAGCTCACTGTGACCCTATCCCCAGCTCACTGTGACCCTATCCCCAGCTCACTGTGACCCTATCCCCAGCTCACTGTGACCCCACCCCCAGCTCACTGTGACCCCATCCCCAGCTCACTGTGACCCTATCCCCAGCTCACTGTGACCCCATCCCCAGCTCACTGTGACCCCATCCCCAGCTCACTGTGACCCCCCCCAGCTCACTGTGACCCCATCCCCAGCTCACTGTGACCCTATCCCCAGCTCACTGTGACCCCATCCCCAGCTCACTGTGACCCCATCCCCAGCTCACTGTGACCCCATCCCCAGCTCACTGTGACCCCATCCCCAGCTCACTGTGACCCCATCCCCAGCTCACTGTGACCCCATCCCCAGCTCACTGTGACCCCATCCCCAGCTCACTGTGACCCCATCCCCAGCTCACTGTGACCCCATCCCCAGCTCACTGTGACCCCATCCCCAGCTCACTGTGACCCCATCCCCAGCTCACTGTGACCCTATCCCCAGCTCACTGTGACCCCATCCCCAGCTCACTGTGACCCCCCCCAGCTCACTGTGACCCCATCCCCAGCTCATTGTGACCCTATCCCCAGCTCACTGTGACCCTATCCCCAGCTCACTGTGACCCCATCCCCAGCTCACTGTGACCCCATCCTCAGCTGACTGTGACCCCATCCCCAGCTCACTGTGACCCCATCCCCAGCTCACTGTGACCCCCCCCAGCTCACTGTGACCCCATCCCCAGCTCATTGTGACCCTATCCCCAGCTCACTGTGACCCTATCCTCAGCTCACTGTGACCCCATCCCCAGCTCACTGTGACCCCATCCCCAGCTCACTGTGACCCCATCCCCAGCTCACTGTGACCCCATCCCCAGCTCACTGTGTGCTTTGTCTCTCACTATTTCTCTCTCACTGTCTGTTTCCTTGTATTTTCCTTTTCTCTGTCTTCTGCTTCTTTCCATGAACTCACTATCCCCCCTTCTCCTTGTCCATGTGACTGTTTGTTTCTTGTTTTGTTTCCTTTTTCTGTTTTACTGACTGTCATTCTGTTTCCCTCGCTGTGTTCTCTCTCTCCTTATACCTGTCTGTCTAGTTCTCCCTCGTTGTGATGGTGATGGCTTCTCTATTGTTTTGAAGCATGTGATGGCTCTTTGGTTGGATGTTGACAATATTGGTTAAATTTCAATTGTTGTCAAAACGGCAACCAGAACTTGGATATCCATTTAATAGCCAATTGCTACATCTAAATATTTTGTAAGGGCCATCTCCCACGCTCTGCATACTGGCAACTGAAAGCATTCTATTCATGTGCATAATAGTGTGACGGTAACAGCTCTTCCCAGGACCAGAAGAAAATACAGACGGTTGTGTGCACAGCCCAGTCTATCATGGAAGTCAACCTTCCATCCATTTATACTTCTCATTGTGAGCCAAAGGCGGGCAACATCAAATATCTCTCCAAAACCGGTAATGATCTTCTATAACCTCTTCCAAAAGGGAGAAGATACAGAGGCTTGAAAACATGGACCAGCATGCTCAGGAACACCATCTTCCTTGCCTTAATTACACTGACGAATTGACAACTCTAACTTTTCAAATAATATTAATCTTGCAAAAGTCGACCTTGCTTTGCACACCTCCTGTGCAGCTGTCACCTTGAGTGTCTCACTCTGTGTAAGTGCCATTGATGCTCAAGGTCTTCTCAAGGGCAATCAAATGAGTGAACTAATGCTGGCCCAGCCATTGATACCTATTTCGCATTAATAAATTTAAGAAGATGACCACATTTAGCGAAGACAGACAAGTGGGATCAAATCGCTTTAAATGTGATCTAAGATATATACAGGTTTCCCTCGGTATCTGAAAGTAGAGTGTTCCTACAAAACCTTTCATAAGCTGATGTGGCATAAAGCAAAGTAGCATCAATTTATGTGGGAAAAAATCATCTTTCTTGGTAGAAGTGAAAATCCTCTTCGGATTTCTTTTGGTTAGCGAAAACAGGACGTAATCGAGGTTTTTCAGAAAGGAAAGTGGAACAAACGAATATTTGAAAAGCGGGGTATACATGTACATACATGGGCATGATATTCAGGAAGATGGGAAAAGTCAAAAATAAATGAGGTGGATCTCACATTTTATTTCCATCCCAGCTGATCATCATTCCCTTTGTTTGCTCTTTTTCTTCTCTCTCTTTCTCTATCGATTTAGCTCACTCCTCCTCCCTTTCAAAGCAGACTTCCCTGTCCCCATCATTATTCACACTATTTTCCAACTGGTTTCAGGTCAGGAAAGCTTCAGCACTTTCTCTTCTTTGCTTTGCATTTCTTATGTAATTTCAGATCTCCAGCATCTTCTTTTATTTGGTTTAACCTTCAAATTTGTTATCCCATGGGAAGTCGGCATCTCTGCCAGGGCAGCATTTGTTACTCATCACTAATTGTCCTGATTGTGAGGCCATTCCACAAGCCAATATAAAAGCAAGCACATTGATATGGGTCTGAAGTCACACTTAACCCAGACCGGGTAGGAATATTAGACTTCTTTAAAGTCATCAGTGAAACAGCAAGATTTTCAGACAAAATCTGGGGTTTATGGTTGTTTTTCGTGAAATTCACTTTTATTCCAATTCTTATCATTTTTATTGAAGTTCTGCCATCAGCTGTGGTAGGACTTGAAACAAATCGCTTGAAACAATGTATTTTGTTTAATAAGCTTTGCTCCTGAATTACATCCAGCGACATTCCTACTCTGATACATTGTCCTAATCATGAAGTAACGTCCGAGACAAGAACAATTTTATGATTAAAATACCTGTAACTGGAAAAGTGGCCAGAAGAGAGCTTGAAACATAAAGTCTGAATTTTACCAACGTGCAGACAATGGTTTGTTCAGACACAGCACTGACGCAGAGATGGAGATGGGGGATATTACGAGCTGGTCGTGGACAGGGTTTGTGACAGAGAGAACACGAGACATAAATCAATTCAGGGCCAAAAGGGATCTTGAGGTTGTCCACAGTTTTGTTCTCAGATGTTTGTAAGGGAGTGGTCTGCATTTCAGATGAATGGAGACTGCAATTTGAATTGAAGATAATAGTTTCTTTCTTTGACAAATATAGATAACAGCAATTGCAATGAAGTTCAAAATTGTTTATGGGATTCATGAATGGACAGAGGTAGAAAACACCAACAATAGCGAGAATAGGTTAGTATCACACCCTCCACCCCGCCCAAAATAATAATCAGTACCGCTAATATGCGATATGGTAGAAATTCCCAACAGAGAAAACTTTTGAAATGTCCCAAGGAAAGCCTCCCCTCCATTGGTGTAATTATCCAGTCCATTATTCTCAGATTCAGATCTGTCCTCTCCACGTCTGTGCAGCTGCTGATCTTTGTTACTGTTGGAGCTGATACATCTGCTCCTACACTGGGACAGCGCACTGAGTGAAGCCCCTCACCAATAGGAGAGGGAAACCCTCCAGTGACACAGTTACAATGCATGGAGACTGACATCAATCACAGTCACTGAGCAAACAGTTCCAGCTTTCATTACAGCACATTCAGTTCACAATATATCTGGACTGAACTGGACTTGATGCTGACATCGCTGGCTATTGGTCACATCTCCCATCACTAATTGCTCTTGTGAAGTCAGTTGTGAGGGAGAATGATGGATGTTTTCTTATCGCAGACAGGATGACTCTGCCCTATTGTACGATTGCAATGCTGTAACCAGCTTACCCCGAATCTCCGCCCCTCCACAAAAACAGAAACACAATCAGGATGTTGTTACTGTGCTGATCTCTCCTCCACGGGAAGAAACGCCAGCCAACACACTGTCACTGGGTACAGTTGCTCTGCACATAGACAGGAAGTGTGGACTTCTCTAAATGTTCCTCTCCCTGCTCTAATAAAGAAACGTTGGACCTTCCATTCATAATATGCTTGAGTAATTAATTTATAGAAATGGACAAACATTTTAATGATGTTTTATTTGCTATAAAGTAGTAATTCTTACGCTTTTTCTCCTCAGTCCAAAACCAAAAGTCATTAAGACTTTTGAATTAATGAGTCAGGTTTGGCTGGGAGATAGGGTGGAATGGGACAGTGGCTGTGGAGACTGCAGGAGGAGTACGATGATATTCCACATGTCATTAACACTCTTAACGTCAGATAGAATTAAATATAGTTCACAACAAGGATATTTGATATTTTATATACACACCATTTAATCATTGGGAATACAGATTGAGTAGGGTCACCGCACCTGAAGCATTAACATTGATTTCTCTTCATAGCTACTGCTGAGCTGCTGAGCTTTCCCTCCAACGTCTGTTTTTTGTTTGAGGTTGATCATATTGTTCATATCTTGCAGGATGCTTACAATTAAAAACAGATACTAATAACAAAATGTGCAGGGCTATGGGGACACAACAGTAGAATAATCGTAGAGATATCGCTCATTCCAAACTGGAAGAGACAATGGGCTAAGCTTTCACCACCTTTGTTGTAATAATTCTATGTTATGCATTGAAAACATTTGTAGAGTGGGGAGACAAGCTTATTCAATGAATGACACAGAATGTGCCATCATCAATAATCTCTCCGTATTATTTCATGAAGTTCAGCTGCCTCTAAAATATATTTTAAAAAAACAGATCTCCTGAGATTTATAGGATGTTCAGAATTGTTTTTTCTTTCTATCTTGAAAAAGAAGCAGATTTCGGTTGTAATTCAGGTGTCACAGGAATACCAACTGTAATAGAACGAGAAATGACCACATTGCCCAAATATTACCAACTTCAACGTGTCGACCTGTCAAGAAACATGAAATATAGAGATTTCAGAAGGTGTCAGAACAGGTTGACAGGGTGGGAAAGGCATCTCAACTGGGAGCGGGAGAGGGACCCATATCCTGGTGGGGTGAATTGCTGGAGCTGCTTGAGAGGATATAACCTTGTCTGGCAGGGTGTAGGACCTTAAATAAACGTAAGGGCAGTAAGAATATTGATTTTGTTTACACGAGTTAAAGACAGCAATTTCAGTCGACAAGGCAAGCAAGAACATAGCAGGGAATGGGGGAAAACTGATGACTAAACTGCATTTATTTCAATGCAAGGGGCCAGACAGCTCAGGAAGATGAACTCAAGGCCTGGATTGGAACATGGGACTGGGATATTATAGTTATTACAGAAACACAGCTGAGGGAGGGGCAGGACTGGCAGTTCATTGTTTCAAGGTAGAGATGCTACAGGAAGGGGAGGCAAAAGAGGACGTGTGGTGATGGGTTTTGATTGCATGAATCATCGCAGCAGTACTTCGAGAGGATATTCCTGTGGGATCGCCCAGTGAAGCTATGTTAGTGGAACAGAGAAATAAGAATGGGTCATCACTTTGATACGATCGGACTGCTGACCCCGAATAATCTGTGGCAGACTGAGGAACAAATATGCCGGGACATCTTAAATATCAACCATAATAATAGGGCTGTTATGGTAGGGGTTTTTGAACTTTCCAAACCTAGACTGGGACTGCCAGTGTTCAGTGTTTGCAAGGGAGGAATTTGGTAATTGTGTTCCAGAAAACTCCCAATCAGTATGTAAATGGCCTGAAAAGAGAAAGGGGCAAAACCTGACCTCCCCTTGGGAATTAAGGTAGGGAAAGGGACTGAGATGTGAGTGGGAAAGCATTTTGCCAAAGTGACCACAGTTCTAGTAGTTTGAAAACAGCTTTGGAAAAGGACAGGCCTGGTCCACAAGTGCAAGTTATAAAATGGAGCCTGACCAATCTTGATTGTATTAGTCAGGAACTTATAAAATGTGATTGGGGAAGGGAATTATTTACAGGGCAAGGGAAGTTTGGCAAGTGAGAATATTTTAAAAGTGAGATAAATTAAGTGATCAGCGCCAGCATTTTCCTGTTTGTGGGCAGGTCAATGCTGACAGCATTCGGAAACACTGGCTGTCTATTGAGGGTCTGGTCAAGGAAAAGGGGGCATATGTCAGGTATCGCCAGCTGGATCAAGGGGATCCCTGAGGATATACAGGGGCTGTAGGAATACACTGAGTAGAAAACAGGAATGGAGAAAGTCTAAATGAAATAGCCTCAGCAGAGAAGGAAAGGGGAATCCAAAAGTGATTGTATCAGTATATTAAGAATGCATAAGTAACTAAGGACAAAATAGTGTCCATTAAAGATCAATGAGGCAATCGATGTGTGGAACTGCAGGATATTTGCTCAGATCCTAAACAATGTTTTCACTTCAGAAATTACTGTGGACAAAGACTGGGGAACTCGGGGACAAGAGTAATACATTAGACCACAATTGGAGTACTCTGCAATTCCAGTCTCTCTGCTACAGGAAAGATGTTGTGAAACTTGAAAGGGCTCAGAAAAGATTAACAAGATATTGCCCGGGTTGTTGCTGAATAAGCTGGGGTTACTGTCACTGGAGAATCGGAGACTGAGGGATGACCTTACAGAGGTCCTGATATGAATATGAGCGGCATGGATAGGGTAAGCATTCAAGGCCTTTTCCCAGAAGTTGGGGAGTCCAAAACTAGAGGGCATATGTTTAAGTTAGAGGTGAATGGTTTACAGAGGGACTGAAGGGACAGCTTCTTCACACACATGGTGATGTGTGTATCGAATGAGCTGAGAGAAAGTAATGGAGACTGATACCTTTTAAATGTTGTAATTGTATCTGGATGGACATCTGTATAGTAAGGGTGTAGACGTATGTGGGCCAAATGCTGGAAAAGGGAATGGATTTATTTAGATCTTCTGGTAAGCCTGGACGAGTTGGGGACCGAAGGGTCTGTTTCTATGCTGTACATCTCTATGACTTGAAAAGAGTGCATGTTATAAAAGAGGTGGTGCTGGAGGGGGTTTTAAAACACAAGGCTATGGCAAGTCCCAGCACCTGATTAAGTGTATCACAGGACACTGTGGGATGCCAGGGAAGAAATTGTGGAGCCCCTAGCAAAGGCATGTGTACTACTGACAGCCATGTGTGATGGGCTGGCAGGCTGGAGGGTGGCATCATGGACAGTGAAGGAGGTTTTCTGAGATTACAAAGGGATCTTGATGAAGAGAGTGAATGGGCTGAAAAACTAGAGATGGAATTCAATCTAAATAAATACGAGGTAATGCATTTTGTAAAACAAACAAGGGTAGAGCTTATACAATTAATGTTCGGGCCTCGGTTAATGTTTTAGAGCAGAGGGTCCTCCAGGTTCAGGTACATAATCCTTGAAGCTTGCATCACAGGATGGATAAGACAGTGTTTTGCATGCATGACTATTGCTCAGTTCATTGAGTGTAGGATTTGGGACGTCATGTTGAGATTGTACAGACATTTGCGAGGCCTGTTCTGCAATGCTCTGTCCAGTTCTGGTCACCCAGTTAACAGGGAGGATATTATTAAGCTGCAGGGCATTCAGAAGAGATTTACCAGGATATTGCTGGGTATGGAAGGCTTGAGTTCGGAAAAATAGCTGGATAGGCTGAGTCTTTTTTTCACTGGAGCCTGGAGGTTGAGACATGATGCTATAAAGGTTTATGAAAAAAAAAGATTTATAGATCAACTTTATGGTAGTTGCCTTTTCCTCAGAATGGGAGAGTCTCAAGAGGAGGGGCCACATTTTTAAGGTTAGAGGAGAGAGATGTTCAAAAAAAAGATATGGGGCAATTTGCTACACAGAGGGTGGTTTGAGTGTGGAATGAACTTCCTGAGAAAGTTTGATGTGGGTACAATTACAACGTTTAAAAGATATTTGGATAAACAGGTGAATAGGGAAGGGTTGGAGTGATATGGGCCAGCAACAGGCAGCTGGGAAGAGTTAAGTTTTAGATTATGGTGGGTATCAACTGAAGGGTCAGTTTCCATGCTGTATGGCTCTATGACAAGAATATGGTTTGATTCCATTATTGAAGAAAGGATCAGGGCTGGGTCCACTGATGTGCATCATCGACATAAACGATTTGGTTGAAAATATAGGAGTGATTGTGCGAAAGTTTGTTGATGATCAAATGAATGGTGTAGTGGGCAGTAAATACGGTTATCAAAGGGGATACTGACCAACTGGGCCAGTCGACCAAGGAATGAAAGATGGAGTTTAATTCAGGTGTTGGATTTTGTTAAGACAAACCAGGGAGGACTAATACTGTTAATGGAAGGGCTGTGGCCAGGGTTGTTGAACAGAGAGAGAGAGAGAGAGACCAGGGGATGCAAGTTACACTGTTCCTCGGAAGTGGCATCACAGGTGGACAGGGTGAGGAAAGCGACATTTGGCACATTTGCCAACATTGGCCAGCACTTTGTTACATACGTTGGTGATATTTGTAACATTGTACTAAATATTTCCCTTGGGCAGAGGAGGCCACGGGGTGACCCTAAGAATGGTGAATAACCAAGGGTAGGTGAGTCCAAAACTAGAGGGTATAAACAGGAGGTGAGAGAGAACAAGGATTTAAAGAGGGAGCTGAGGGGGGAACATTATCCACAGAGGATGGTGCATAGACGGAACAGACTGCCCCAGGCACATGGGAGAAACAAGAACAATTACAGCATGGAAAAGACATTTGGGCAGGTTTATGGATAGGGCTTCAAACTGACAGAGAGGATGCTGGGACAGGGTCCAGGTGAAAGGAGCTTTCCAAATACAAAGAGAAAAGGTGAAGTAATGGAGCAACATGAGAATGTGGCTGAAAGGAACAAAATGGGGACAGAGTTTAACTAAAACTGTACATCAGTGAATAGGTTTGTGACAGGAAATTGTGGGAAAGAGTAAATTATGATTTTTTTTAAAATGGACGAAGTCTTATCAATAAGTTACATGGATTTCTGACACTGAGATAAAAAAAGACTTAGACACCAGAGAGACGTGGTTACAGGGCGAACAAAAGGTGGACATAAATATTCAATGGTTCACAACCTTGTGCAAACTCAGGCAAAATGGGTAACACTAACAATAATGTGTAAGAAAGACATCACAGAGAAAGCATTTGGTCTCAGATCATGAAGTAGAGTCAGTCTGAATGTACATTCTGGCTAATACTTGCCAAGGACACAAGCAGCAGAACAGTTTTAGCCACCGAACAGCATTCCATTGCTCATCACTGCATTACACAGGAACTGATTGGAATTTTTTAACAAACACATTGTGACAATTTTGGGAAACTTCAATATTCCCATAATCTGGGACAGTCACACTGACAACAGGAATATTGGAAGAGGAGTTCAGAAAAAAAAGTCAGTGTTTTTTTGAATAACAAATTGTGCAACTGGCTAGGGACATAACTGTCTCAGAGCGACCGTTGTGTGATGAAACTGAGTGAATGAGTCATGTCACCTGGAGAGATCCTCATGGAAATTGTGATAAAGTGCAGTTTAAAGAAATATAAAGTTTTAAAGTGAATCACAGAAAGGACAAGCTACAACTAGAAACTAAAATAACCAATTACATGAGTTTGACAGGAGAACTGACCAAGGTAAACAGGCTAAACAGATTGAAATATGTGCCTGTCAATGAACAGTGGAAAACCTTTGAAGGAGCAGTGTAAAACATCAACAAAAGGATATTCCATTGAAACAGAAAAAAACCTCAGCAAGAAATCCCCATCGGTCCCTCACTCAAGTAAAAAGGATCATATTAGATTATCAGGATTAGAGGATTACCACAAAGTACATAAAATCCTGAAGTGAGAGAATGTTTTAGGAGTAAGTTTTAAAGGGATTGCAAAGGGTCTGCTCGCAGGAGGAGGTCAGATGGAAGAGGGAATAATTGTAACGGTTTTATGTCACAAAAGGAACCGGGACAGCTGAAGATGCTGGAGGTGGTGAGAGTGTTACAGAGACGGGTCAGGGTCTGAACGGTGTTACAAAGCAGGTACGGATTGCTGCCGCTGGAGCTGTTTGCAGAGGTAGGGAGGGACATAGACATTGTTATTTATTCATTCATGGGATGAGGGTGTTACTGATTGGACCAGCATTATTTGCCCCACTGCTTATTACCCAGAGTATAGCACAGAGTCAATCATATTGCCGTGGGTCTGGTGTCACGTCCAGGCCAGACCATGTTAGAATGTCAGATGTTCTTCTCTCAAGGATGTAAGTGAACCAGATGAGTACTTCCCAGTGGTCAACAATGCTTTTATGGTGGCCTCACCAATGTCCTGTACAGCCACAACATGGTGTCCCAACTTTTACTCTCAATGCTCTGCCCAATGAAGGTAACCATCCCAAACGCCTGCTGCACCAGCCTGTCTACCTGTGACACCACTTTCAAAGAACTGTGTACCTGCATTCCTGGGTCGCTGATTGATAACACTACCCAGGGCCCGAACATTAACTGTACAGTTCCCACCCTGGTTTGTTTCACCAAAATGGAACACTTCACATTTATCTAATTAAAGTCCATCTGCTATTCTTCAGCCCACTATCCCAGCAGTACTGTTCATCCTGTTGTATCATAGATAACCTTCTTCACTGTCCACTTTGCCACATATTTCAGTGTCACCCAAGAAGCTTACTTACCACAAAACCAATATTTCCATCCAAACCATTTATCCAAATGACAAACAACAGGGGACCCACTCCACCGCTGGTCACATGTCTCCAATCAGAAAAACAACATGTCTCCCATGACCCTCTGTCTCCTACCATCAAGCCAATTTTGTATCCAGTTGACTAGCTTCTCCTGAATGCCATATCCTTTAACATTGATCTGAGTTTATTACCCAGTTTACCATACAGAACATAGAACACAGAACAGTACAGCACAAGACCCTTCGGCCATGGTGCCATGCCCAACTTTTACCCGACTGTAAGATCAAACTAACCTACATACCCTTCATTTTGCTATCATCCATGTGCCTACCCAAGAGTCTGTTAAAATGTCCCGTTCCACCCACCCACCACTCTCTGTGTAAAGCACCTACATCTGTATTCTCCCCTTACCCATTCTCCAATCACCCTCAAATTATGCCCCTGGTACCATGTATGCCATGGGATAAAGAGGTCTCTCACTGTTCACTCTATCTTTGCCTCACACCATCTTGTTCACCTCTTTCAAGTCACCCCTCACCCTTCTTCACTCCAATGAGAAAAGCCTTAGCTCCCTCAACCTTTCTTCATAAGACATGTCCTTCAGTACAGGCAGCATCCTGGGAAATCTCCTCTTTACCCTCTCTAAAGCTTCCATATCCTTCCTGAAATGAAGGGACGAAACCTGAACACAATATTCTAAATGGGATCTCAACAGGGCTGCATAGAGCTGTAGCATAACCTCACGCTTTAAAGCTCAATCCCCGAGCGAATGAAAGCGAATATAACATATTCCTTCTTAACAACATTATCAGCTTTGGTGGCAAATTTGACGGATCTCAGGTCATGAAATCCAAGACTCATCTGTTCCTCCACACTATTCAGTATTCTGCCTTTATACCTGTATTCTGCATTCAAGTCTCACCTTCCAAAATGAATCACTTCACACTTTTCCTGATTTGACTCCATCGACCACTTCTCATCCCAGCTCTACATCCTGTCAATATCCCGTTGCAACCTACAACAGTCCTCCACACTCTTCACTACTCCACCAACCTTCATGTCATTGGCAAACTTACTAACCCACTCTTCCACTCACACATCCAAGTCATTCATAAAATCACAACGAGCAGAGGTCCTGTAACCTCTCTCTGCAGAAAACCACTGGTCACTGAGCTCCAGGCTGAATGATTTCCATGTGTCATCACCCTCTGTCTTCTATGGGCCAGGAATTCTGTATCCAGACAGGCAGGTTTCCATTTATCCTGTGCTCTGTACTTTCTCAATGAGCCATAAATGTGTTTTGTCACATTCGCAAAGGATTCAATAAGATTTGTGAGGCATGGCCTGTCGCTTACAAAGCCATGATGACTTCCTTTAATCAAACTATGGTTTGCCAAGGAATCATAAATCCTGTATCTCAGAGTCCTCTCCAATAATCTGCACATCACAGACAGAAGACTGACAGGGCTGTGATTCCCAGGATTATCTCGATTCCCTTTCTTGAAAAACTCATGGCTGATTCACCAAACCTGCACATCTTTGGGCTTTGAAAACCGGAGCACCTGTCAGAAACACACACAGACATGGAGAGAATGTGCAAACTCCACACAGACAGTCGCCTGGGGCTGGAATTGAAATCACGTCCCTGGTGCTGTGAGGCAGCAGTGCTAACCACTGAGCCACCATGCTGCCCCATGCAACTCTCTAGAGCCCTGCTTCTGATTCTTGGTTCCTCAACCTTAGGTTAGCTTCCTTCTTCCTCTTGACTAGATGTTCTACATCCCTTGGAACCTTGTCAAATGCTTTGCTGAAGTTCATGTAGACAACGCTGACTGCTCTGCCTTCATCTATCTCTTGGCCAACCCCTCGAAGAATCAATCCAGTTTGTGAAAAACGGTTTCCCACTCACAAAGCTATGCTGACTATCTCTAATCAGCCCTTGCCTTTCCAAATATATGTAGTTCCGTTCTCTCAGAATCTCCTCCAACAACTTTCCCAGCACTGGCTCACGGGACTGTAATTTCCTGGCTTTTCCCTGCAACCCTTAAGTGATGGAATAACATTAGCAACCTTCCAGTCTTCCGGTAACTCATTGTGTCTGTGGATAATATAAATATCTCTGTTAGGGACACCGCAACCTCTTCCCTAGCTTCCCATAATATTCTAGGATAGACATAATGAGCTCCTGAGGATTGATCGACCTTTATTTGTTTTAAGACTCCAACACTTTCTCTTCTCTGTTGAGGATTCTTTCCAACACATCACTCTTTATTTCCCCAAGTTCCCGAGCTTCCATGTCTTTCTCCACAGTAACTTCTGACAACACTATCTTGTCCAATATCTCACCCACCTCCTGATAGTTAAGGTGCCCTATTCTCTACCAAGTTACTCCTTAGCCCTTATTGAAACTTGTGTAAAGGTTTCTGATAATTCAAATATACCGTATCCTCACTACAGCCACTCCTTCACCCGTATCTCCTCTGCCATTTATACTCACACCAATAAAAATACAATCCAACAGGCTCAAATCCACATTGTCTTTTTATTAAATGTGTTTCTAAGGGTCCAGTTAATGTATATTGACATATCATTTCGAACATATTTCAGCTCCCGACCTACTGTCAGGCTGACACTGTTTGGTTTCAGACTGGCAGCAGAAATGGTTATGGGAGTTCTTGTTTCTCAGTCTGAAAAAGGGAGATTACAGGTTCAACAGGTAATACAGGCTTTGGAATTAAGGAGGGAATGACGTGGGGACTGTATGAGATTATGGACACAGAGAGTGCATTTGTGACTGAAGAACATTATGGAGATAGGGAGTGCTGTGGGGCCTGAAAGGGGCCAAAGAGATCTGCAGGGCTGTTGGGCCCGAAGGAAGTTGCACAGATCAGGAGGATCATGGGGACTGAAGGTTACTCTGAACGGGAGTGTCATCGGGTCTGGATGAGATTATGGAGATAGGGAGGGTCGTGGGGCCTTTTGGAGGTTATGGAGTTAGGGAGGTTTGTGGGGAATGATTCAGGTAACATAGATAGGAAGAGTCGTGGGGACTGAAGGATTTTATGGAGACAGGGAGGGCTGTGGGGACTGAAGGAGGTTATATAGATAGTAAGTTTATAGAGATGCACAGTGACTACTGGCATTTAGTGATGCAGCGGGCTGTAGTAACTGGGACGGGGGGGCTGTCTTACAGTGATAGGGAGGGTTGTGGAAGATGGAACAGCTGATAGATACAGGGCTGGTATTAGGAATGGGAGGACTTTACAGAGATTTTGAGGAATGCAGGGATGGGACGTGGTCACAATCGCAGGGAAGATTTTGGGAACTTGAACTGAGACGGGTACGGCTGAGAACAGAAGTGAGCCAAACATTCAGGGCAGGCAGGGACAAGGTAGGATTAATAAATTAAGCTGCATTTATTTCAATGCAAGGGGCCTAACAGGGAAGGTAGCTTAACTCAGGGCATGGTTAGGAACATGGGACTGGGATCGCATTGCAATTGCAGAAACATGGCTCAGGGATGGGCAGGACTGGCAGCTTAATGTTCCAGGATACAAATGCTACAGGAAGGATAGAAAGGGAGGCAAGAGAGGAGGGGGAGTGGTATTTTTGATAAGTTGGTAGCATTACAGCTGAGCTGAGGGAGGATATTCCCAGAAATACATCCAGGGGAGTTATTTGAGTGGAACTGAGAAATAAAAAGGGATGATCACCTTATTAGGATTGTATTACAGACCCTCCAACAGTCAAAGGGAAATTGCCAAACAAACTTGGAAGGAGATCTCAGCTATCTGTAAGAGTAATACGGTAGTTATGGTAGGGGATTTTAACTTTCCAAACATTGGCTGGGACTGCCATAGTGTTAAAAGTTTAGATGGAGAGGATTTTCTTAAGTGTGTAGAAGATAATTTTCTGATTCAGTATGTGGATATACCTACTAGAAAAGGTGCAAAACTTGACCTACTCTTGGCAAATAAGGCAGGGCAGGTGAGTGAGGTGTCAGTGGGGGAGCACTTTGGGGCCAGTCACCATCATTCTATTTGTTTTAAAATAGTGATGGAAAAGGACAGACCAGATCTAAAAGTTGAAGTTCTAAATTGGAGAAAGGCCAATTTTGACGGTATTAAGCAAGAACTTTTGAAAGCCGATTGGCGGCAGATGTTGGGCGGCACGGTGGCACAGTGGTTAGCACTGCTGCTTCACAGCGCCAGAGACCCGAGTTCAATTCCCGACTCAGGCGACTGATTGTGTGGAGTTTGCACGTTCTCCCCGTGTCTGCGTGGGTTTCCTCCGGGTGCTCCGGTTTCCTCCCACAGTCACAAAGATGTGCAGGTTAGGGTGAATTGGCCATGCAAAATTGCCCGTAGTGTTAGGTAAGGGTAAATGTAGGGGTATTGGTGGGTTGCGCTTCGGCGGGTCAGTGTGGACTTGTTGGCTCGAAGGGCCTGTTTCCACACTGTAAAGTAATCTAAAAAAATCTAATCTAAAGGGATGGCTGGAAAGTGGGAAGCCTTCAGAAATGAGATAACAAGAGTCCAGAGAAAGTATATTCCTGTCAGGGTGAAAGTGAAGGCTGGTAACTATAGGGAATCCTGGATGACTAAAGAAATTGAGTGTTTGGTTCAGAAAAAGAAGGAAGCATATGTCAGGTATAGACAGGATAGATCAAGTGAATCCTTAGAAGAGTATAAAGGAAGTAGGAGTATACTTAAGAGAGAAATCAGAAGGGCAAACACGGACATGAGATAGGTCTGAAAAATAGAATTAAGGAGAATCCAAAGGGTTTTTATAAAATATATGAAGGAAAAAAGGGTAACTCGGGAGAGAATAGGGCCCCACAAAGATCAGCAAGGCGGCCTTTGTGTGGAGCCACAGAAAATGGGGGAGATACTAAATGAATATTTTGCATCAGTATTTACCGTGGAAAAGCATATGGAAGATATAGACTGTAGGGAAAGAGATGGTGACATCTTGCAAAACGTCCAGATATACAGAGGAGGAAGTGCTGGGTGTCCTGAAATGGTTAAAGGTGAACAAATCCCCAGGAACTGATCAGGTATACCTGAGAACTCTGTGGGAAGCTAGAGAAGTGATTGCTGGGCCTCTTGCTGAGATATTTGTCTCATCAATAGTCACAGGTGAGGTGCCAGAAGACTGGAGTTTGGCAAACGTGGTGCCACTGTTTAAGAAGGGTGGTAAAGAAAAGCCAGGGAACTATAGACCGGTCAGCCTGACCTCGGCGGTGGGCAGGTTGTTGGAGGGAATCCTGAGGGACAGGATGTACATGTATTTGGAAAGGCAAGGACTGATTAGGGGAGTCAACATGGCTTTGTGTGTGGGAAATCATGTCTCATAAACTTGATTTGAGTTTTTTGAAGAAGTAACAAAGAAGATTGAGGAGGGCAGAGTGATAGATGTGATCTATATGGACTTCAGTAAGGCATTCCACAAGGTTCCCCATGGGAGACTGATTCGCAAGGTTAGATCTCATGGAATACAGGGAGATCTAGCCATTTTAGACAGAGCTGACTGAAAGGTAAAAGACAGAGGGTGGTGGAGGAGGGTTGTTTTTCAGTCTGGAGGCCTGTGACCAGTGGAGTGCCACAAGGATCGTTGCTGGATCCTCTACTTCTTGTCGTTTACATAAATGATTTGGATGTTATGCAGAAGACGTGCAGTTAGTAAGTTTGCAGATAACACCAAAATTCGAGGAGGTGGAGTGGACAGCGAAGAATGTTCCCTCAGATTACAACAGGATCTGAACCAGCTGAGCCAATGGGCTGAGAGCTCGCAGATGGAGTGAAGTTCAGATAAATGTGAGGTGCTGCATTTTGGGAAAGCAAATCTTAGCAGGACTTATACACTTAATGGTAAGGTCCTAGGGTGTGTGGCTGAACAAAGAGACCTTGGAGTGTGGGTTCATAGTTCCTTGAATGAGGAGTCGCAGGTAGTCAGGATAGTGAAGGCGGCATTTGGTATGCTTTCCTTTATTGGTCAGAGTATTGAGTACAGGAGTTGGGAGGTCATGTTGCGCTGTACAGGACATTGATTCGGCCACTGTTGGAATATTGCCTGCAATTTTGGTAGACTTCCTATTGGAAAGGTTTGTAAAACTTGAAATGGTTCAGAAAAGATTTACAAGGATGTTGCCAGGGTTTGAGGATATGAGCTACAGGGAGAGGCTGAACAGGCCGGGGCTATTTTCACTGGAGCGTCGGAGGCTGAGGGGTGACCTTTCAGAGGTTTACAAAATTATGAGGGGTATGGATAGGGTAAATAGACAAAGTGTTTTCCCTTGGGGTCGGGGAGTCCAGAAATAGAGGGCATAGGTTTATGTTGAGAGGGGAAAGATATAAAAGAGACCCAAGGGGCAACTTTTACACAGAGGGTGGTTCCTGTATGGAATGAGCTGCCAGAGGATGTGGTGGAGGCTGGGGGTACAATTGCAACATTTAAGTGGCATTTGGATGGGTATATGAATAGGAAGGATTTGAAGGGATATGGGCCAGGTGCTGGCAGGTGGGACGAGATTGAATTTGGACATCTGGTCGGCATGGACAGGTTGGACCGAAGGGTCAGTTTCCAACTTGTACATCTTTATGACTCTATCACTCAGAGGTTTTAGAAATAAACTGTGTGGTCGCGTCCTGAGGAGGTTAAAGGTATAAAGATTTGAAGTTACCGAAGGAAATTCCATCAATTGGGACCAGCAGAGTTTACAAAGACTGAGTGCGTTTTTGAGACAGGAAGAGTTCATAGTCATCATTAGAAATGCAGAAACTAATTTATGAGAGAAGCAGGGTCACTCTGCTTTGTGCCCAGAGACAAGGAGGAGTCTAACAGCTGGAGGAGGTTACTAAGGCACAGAGCTTTATCGTTGTCGTGACGGGAAGGTTACAGAGATCATGAAGGTAGTAGGAGTTCAAAAAAGTCACAAAGACAGGGAGGTTTTTCAGGTCTGGAAAGGACTACACTGACCAGGACGGCGGAAGGAACTGAAGGGTTGTTTTTCTTCAGTTAAGGAGAGATGTGACAGAACCCTGGATTAAAGGCAAAGGCAGAAACTTGGAGAGTTTTACTGATATGAGGAGCTTACAGGGATAAGCAGGATTGTAGGGGCTGATAGAGATAGGGGAAGTGGTATCGATGAAACAGACAATGGAGAAACTGACAGACATAGGGAGGGTTCTGTGGAACAGATGAATTTACAGACAAGATGGTGATAATGAAGCCTGAGAATTTTCTCATGTTCGTTGCCCAACATTGTTCCGACACATTGCCCTCAGGGTCTGAATTCAAGTCCACTAAGTCCTCCCTTTGCTGTTTACTGTGAGTGATCTTACCGGCTGCAGGATTTACTGAAGGCTCCAGATCTCCCTCTCCATCTCTCTCTGGCTGACCAACTGTCTTCAATGTGGTGATGGACGATTGAGGAATTGGGAATTCTGCTGTGTCAGGGATATCAGGAATACCCACAGGAGACAGAGAAATAGACAGAATGGTAAATTACACTGCTGCAATGAAGGGTACACATGGAGAATGGCACTGAGTCCAACAGTGATCTGGAAATTCTCAGTCTCCATCCCTGGCCTGTGCAGTTCCTTCCCTCTGGAGTGGAGAATGCTGTTGGCTCAGGATCTGGACTAGCTGCAAGAGCGAGACACACTGACAGACGCAGCAATTAGACCCACACAGTGTGAGATACCACATGGACAGAGACTGAGTGATATCAGCAGAGTGCAGGAATGTATCAGGATCACACAATGGTATCATCAGAAGTGGTTCTGACCAGTGAGCACTGCTACCAGTACTCAGGGAGGACTGAGCTATTTTATTGGGATAGGCTCCTATGGTACCAGGATTATGCAGTGTGCTATAAATGGACACAGATGAGGAGGGGGACAGGTCTGAGGTGAATGGAAATTCCCAAGTCCAAAGAGAAAGGTTGAAATATTGGAACACCATGGAGATGTGAATGAAGACCAAAAGAAAGAAACAGTAAGGGACTGAGTTTAATTAAAATACGACATTGTCAAACAGATTTGTGACAGGAAATTATTGGTTAAAATAAAGTAAATGCCATTTCAGTCCCTCACAGTTCCTCACACACCACAAGTGACATCACTTCCACCCCTCACATCATCGCTGATGTCACACACTCAGTGATTTCCACGCCCCCCCACTGCCGTGTTTGCCACCACTTCCGCCCCTACCAACGCCACTCATCTGCATTCTGCTGACACCACCCCCAGGTCCCACCGTCACCATCCCTGCCCCCAGAACCCTGAGGGGAACACCACCCCTGCTCATGACTCCATCCCCATCCCCCCTAACACCACACCCACTCCAGTTACAGGCTCCGTCACCTCCCCCAGCTCCACACCTACGCCTGGTCCCAGCTCCCAGTCCTGCCGAGTTTTCACCATTTCCCCGGACCTCCCCCTCACTGAGGACGAATGATCAGTCCTCAGCAAAGGCCTGACCTTTATCCCCCTCCGTCCACACATCAATTAATTTAATACACACCGTGACATCGAACACTTCTTCCACCACCTCCGCCTCAGAGCTTACTTTTACAATGAAGACTCCCGCCTACTTTGTGAGGACCCCATTGCCGGCCTCCATTACACTCCATCCACCTGGACACCCCGCGCTGGCCTATTACCTGCCTTCGATTTCTTCATTTCCAACTTCCACCGAGACATTAACCGCCTCAACCTGTCTACCTCCTCCCCCACTCCAACCTCTCACCCTCACAACGTGCAGCCCTCCACTTCCTCTGCTCCAATACCGACCTCACCATCAAACCAGCAGATAAAGGTGGTTGCAGTGGTAGTCTGTTGCACTGACCTCTACACCGCTGAAGCCATGATGCCAACTTGAAGACACCTCCTCCGAACACCCCCTCTACCATGACCCACCTCCCATCACCAAACCGCCATCTCCCAGAGCATACAGAACCTCATCACCTCAGGAGGAGATCTCCCAGCCACAGCTTCCAAACTCATTGTCCGGGATCCCCCACTGCCCGGTTCTACCTCCTTCCCAAGATCCACAAGCCAGGCCACCCTGGACAACCCATTCTCTCAGCATTCTCCTACCCCACCGAAATCATGTCTGCCTACCTCGACATTGTCCTATCCCACAATCCAAGAACTACTCACATTCGTTCGAGACACCACTCACAACCTCCACTCCTCCAAGACTTCCGTTTCCCCAGCCCCCACTGCCTCATCTTCACAATGGATATCCAATCCCTCTACATCTCCATCCACCATGACCAGGACCTCCAAGCCCTCCATTCCTTCATCTCCCGACGTTCACAACAGTACCCTTCCACCGACACACTCATTCGTTTGGCTGAACTTGTCCTCACCCTTAACAATGTTTCCTTCAAATCCTCCCACTTCCTCCAGACCAAAGGGGTAGCCATGGACACCGTAAGTGTCCCAGCTATGCCTGTCTCTTTGTTGGCTATGTAGAATAGACCATCTTCCGTAGTTACACCAGGACCACTCCCCACGTCTTCCTCCGCAACATTGATGACTGCATTGGCACCACCTCGTGCTCCCTCGAGGAGTTTGAGCAATTCATCAACTGCACAAACACTTTCCACCCTGACCTTAAATTTACCTGGACCATCTCAGACACCTCCCTCCCCTTCCTGGACCTCTCCATCACCATTAATGACAATTGATTTGATACCGACATTTTTTACAAACCTACTGACTCCCACAGCTACTGAGATTACATATCTTCCCACCCTACCGCCTACAAAATTCCTAACCACTATTCCCAAATCCTCTGCCGTACCTGCTCCCAGGAGGGCCAGTTCCACCACAGAACACACCAGATAGCCGCCTTCTTCAGAGATCGGAATTTCCCTTCCCACCTGGGAAAAGATGCCCTCCAAAGCATCTAATCCACATCCCGCAATTCTGCCTTCAAACCCCACCCCTCCAACCGAAACAAGGACAGAACGCCCCTGGTGCTCACCTTCCACCCTACCAACCTTTGCATAAACATAATTATCCGCCGCCATTTCCGCCACCTCCAAAAAGACCCCACTACCAGGGATATATTTCCCTCCCCACTCCTCTCCACTTTCCGCAAAGACCATTCCCTGCATGACTGCCTGGTCAGTTCCACGCCCCCCCAAAACCCACCCTCCCTTCCTGGCACCTTCTCCTGCCACTGCAGGAATTGCAAAACCTGCACCCACACCTCTCCCCTCACCACCATCCAAGGCCCCAAAGGAGCCTTCCACATCCAAAGTTTTACCTGCACATCCACCAATATCATTTATTGTATCCGTTGCTCCAGATGCGGTCTTCTCTACATTGGGGTGACTGGACACTTCCTAGCAGAGCACTTTAGGGAACATCTCTGGTACACCCGCACCAATCAACCACACCGCCCTGTGACCCAACATTTCAACTCCCCCGTCCCACTCTGCCGAGGACATGGAGGTCCTGGGCCTCCTCCACCGCCACTTCCTCACCACCCGACGCCTGGAGGAAGAACGCCTCACCTTCCGCCTCGGAACACTTCAACCCCAGGGCATCAATGTGGAATTCACCAGTTTCCTCATTTCCCCTTCCCCCAACTCACCCCGCCTCCAGCCTTCCAGCTCAGCACCGCCCTCATGACCTGTCCTAATGGCATATCTCCCTTCCCACCTATCCATTCCACCCTCCTCTCTGACCTATTACTCCCATCCCCACCCCCATTCACCCATTGTACTCTTTGCTACCTTCCCCCATCGTCCACTCTGACCTGTCACCTTCTTCCCCACCCCATTCACCTATTGTACTCTAGGCTACTTTCTCCGCATCCCACCCCCCTCTCATTTATCTTCCCACTCTGCAGGCTCCCGGCCTCTGTTCCTCGTGAAGGGCTTTTGCCCGAATCATCGATTTTCCTGCTGCTCGGATGCTGCCTGACTTGCCGTGCTTTTCCAACACCACTCTAATCTAGACTCTGGTTTCCAGCATCTGCAGTCCTTGTTTTTAACCCTATTGGAGGAGGAGACTACCCAGATAAGGCATGTTGTAGACACTGAACCAAGTTGCACGGATAGGGATGGCAGTCTGGAATGCAGTACAGTTCAAATATGTGGACGGACGATGGGGAAGGGAGGAGGTTACAGCGATAGGATTTGTTATAGGAATTAAAAATTATTGAAGACTCTGGACCACAAGACATGCCATAGATACACTGTTGCAGAGTAGTGAGTTTTAATATAACAGAACTTACATTGGGGTGGTGATTGAGCCTGGGGTGTGTGTGTACTGTGCTCCCCTCCAGCACTGTATGCATGGCATGTTGTGTTAACAGATGTTTGGATCCCTCTCATTGTTCTTTGCTCTGTGCACTGTGGGTGACCTTACCTCACTACAGGATTTATTGAAGGCTCCAGATCTCCTTTCCCTTTGTCTCTCTCTGGCAGACCAACTGTGTTCAATGAGGTGATGGACGATCCACCCAGCAGCTGGGAAGGCTATTGAGTCAGGAGCTTCCTGAATACCGACAGGAGACTGAGAAATAGACAGAATGGGAAATTAAACGCATGCAGTGTGGGTTACACATGGAGAATGACACTGAATCCCACAGAGATCTGGAAAATGGAGTGATATTAAGTAATAGTCCCACATTGCTGGAAGATGTCAGGATCACACAATTGTGTGGGAAGAATGGGTTTAGCTTCATGATGCCCTGGTATCAGTGCTCAGGGATGAGCACCCAGTGAGCAGGTGAAGCGATGGCCTAGTGGTATTATTGCGAGAGAATGTATCCAAAACCTCAGCTAATGTTCAGGGGAGGCAGGATTGAATCCCGCCATCTGAAAAGGAGACATTTGAAATCAATAATTTAAAAAATAATAATTAACAATCCACAAATAAGTATGAAACCATTACTGATGTACAACAAATACAAACACTTATCCTTTCGAGAAGGACATCTGCCCATCCTCACGTGGTCTGCACGACATCCCCACAGCAAAGGGTTTGCCTCTCAATGACCCTCTGAAATGGCCGAGCAAGTTACTCAGTTCAAGGACAGCTAGGACTGGGCAAGAAAGGCTGGTCAGTCAGAGACTCACATATCCTATACCTGCTTTTAAAAAAAATCTATTAGGATGGTCCCCCTGGAACTGCGCTGGGAGCAGTGTCCTGGCTAATCATGTCGGTAGGTTTATGGACAGGGCATTAAACTGACAGAGAGGATGCAGGTGAAAGGAGCTTTCCAAATCCAAAGGGAAAAGGTAAAGCAATGGAACAGCATGGGAATGTGGCTGAAGACAAGCAGAAAGGAACAGGATGGGACAGAGTTTAACTAAAATTGTACATCAGCAAATAGATTTGTGACAGACAATTGTGGAAGAGAGTATATTATGTTTTTTTTTAAACGGGCAACGTTGCTGCAATAAGGTCGATGGATTTGTGACACAGAGATAAAAGAGATTTAGACACCAGGGAGACATGGATACAGGGTGAACAAAAATATTCAGTGGTTCACAATCTTGTGCAAACTCAGGCAAAACGGACAACGCTAACAATAATGGATAACAAAGACATTACAGAGAAAGCATTTGACCTCAGATCATGAAGTAGAGTCAGTCTGAATGTAAATTCTGGCTACTACTTGCCAAGGACACAAGCAGCAGAAGAGTTTTAACCACCGAAGAGCATTTCATTGCTCATCATTGCATTAAATAGGAACTCATTGGAATTTTTTAACAAAGGCATTGTGATAATTTTGGAAAACTTCAATATTTGTATAATCTGGGACAATCACACGGACAACATTGATATTGGAAGAGGACTTCGGAGAATTTTCTTTTCAGTGTTTCTTTGAAAAACACATTGTGCAACTGACTAGGGACATAACTATCGCAGAGCGACCGTGTCATGAAACTTAGTGAATGAATAATGTCACCTGGAGAGATCCTTCGGGAAATTGTGATAAAGTGCAGTTTAAAGAAATATAAAGTTTTAAAGTGAATCACAGAAAGGACAAGCTACAACTAGAAACAAAAATAGCCAATTACATGAGTTTGAGAGGAGAACTGACCAAGATAAACAGGCTAAACAGACTGAAATGTGTGCTGGAAATGAACAGTGGAAAACATTTGAAGGGACAATGCAAAATACTCAACAAAAGGACATTCGATTGAAATAGTAAAAACCTCAGCAAGAAATTCCCACTGATCCCTCACCCATCACAAAAAGAATCATACTAGATTATGAGGCTGAGAAGATCACCAAAAAGTACTTAAAATCCTGAAATGAGAGTGTTTTAGGAGTAAATGTGAATGGATTTCATTGGGTCTGCTAGCAGGAGGTGGGCTGTGGGAAGGGGAGCCACAGTCAGGGTTCATTGACACAATAGGAACAGGGAGAGGTGAAGGTGCTGGAGGTGGTGAGAGTGTTACAGAGAGGGGCCAGGGTGTTACAAAGCCAGTACGGATTGCTGCAGCTGGAGGGGTTTGCAGAGGTACGGAGGGACATAGGTATTTTTATATATTCATTCATGGGATGTGGGTGTCAGTGCATGAAAGAACAATCTTTGACCCCACTGCTCATTACCCAGAGGGTAGCTCAGAGTCAGCCATATTGCTGTGGGTCTGGAGTCACATGTCGGCCTGACCAGGTTAGAATATTTGATGTCCTTCCCTAAAGGAGGTTAGTGAACGAGATGAGTTCTTCCTACTGATCAACAATGTTTTAATGGTGGCCCCACCAATGTCTTTTACAGATACAACATGACATCCCAACTCTTACTCTTAATGCTCTCCCCAATGAAGGTAACCATCCCAAACACCTGCTTCACTAGCCTGTCTACCTGGGACACCACTTACTGTGTTCCTGGGTCACTGGGTCTCTGACTGACAACACTACCCAGGACCCGAACATTAACTGTAAAAGTCCCACCCTGGCTAATTTCAACAAAATGGAGCACCTCACCTTTATCTAATTAAACTCCATCTGCTATTCTTCAGCCCACTATCCCAGCAGTACTGTTCTTCCTGTTGTATCATAGATAACCTTCTTCACTGTCCACTTTTCCACCAATTTTAGTGTCACCCAAAACAATTACTTACCAGGAAACCAATATTCCCATCCAAACCATTTATCCAAATGACAAACAACAGTGGACCCACTCCACCGCTGGTCACATGCCTCCAGTCAGAAAGACAAGATGTCTCCCATCACCCTCTGTCTCCTCCCATCAAGCCCAATTTTGTATCCAGTTCACTAGCTCCTCCTGAATGCCATATCCTTTACATTGATCTGAGCTTATTACGCAGTTTACCACACAGACGCAGCACACAGAACAGTTCAGCCCAAGACCCTTCGGCCATGATTTCATGCCAACCTTTTATCCAACTGTAAGATCAAAGTAAACTACATACCCTTTATTTTACTATTATCCATGTGTCTGTCCAAGAGTCTATTAAATGTCCCAGATGTGTCTGATGTTACTACCACCATTGGCAGTCCATCCAACCACCTACCATTCTCTATCCTCTTATCCATCCTCCATTCACCTTAACATTATGCCACCTTGTAATAGCCATTTATGCCATAGGAGGAAACGTCTCTGACTATTCACTCACTCTGTGCATCTCATCATCTTGTTCACCTCCACAAAGTCGCCCCGCCCCCTTCTCCAATGAAAAAAGCCTTAGCTCCCTCAACCTTTCTTCGGAAGAACTGCCCTCCATTACAGGCAGCATCTTGGTAAATCTCCTGTGTACACTCTCTAAAACTTGCACATCCTTCCTGTAAACAGGGGACCAGAACTGAACACAATATTCCAAGTTTGGTCTCACCAGGACGCTTTCAAGATGCAGTAAAACCTCACGGCTCTTACCGTCAATCCCTTTCTAAGGAAAGCCAACACAACATATGCCTTTTTAACAACCCTACCAACGTGCGTGGTGATTTTGAGGGATCTATGGACACAGACCCCATGATCTCTGTCCCTCCACACTGCCAAGTATTCTGCCTTTCACCCTGTATTCTGTATTCAGATTCGACCTTCCAGAATGAATCACTTCACACTTTTCCAGATTGAACTCCATCTGCCACTTCCAGCCCAGCTCTGCGTCCTGTCAATGTCCCATTGCAACCTCCAACAGACCTCCACATTCCCCACCACTCCACCGACCTCCGTGTGATTGGCAAACTTACTAACCCACTCTCCAACATCCACATCCAAGTCATTTACAATAATCACAGAGACCAGAGTCCCAGAGCTGATTGTTACAGAACACCACTGGTCACTGTGCTCCAGGCACAATACTCTCCATCTGCTGCCACCCTCTGTCTTCTCTGGGCCATCCAATCCTGTATCCAGACAGACAGATTTCCCTGTATCCCAGTCATCCTTCTATTCTGAATGAGCCATCAACGTATTCTGCCATATCCTCAAAGAATTCCATAAGGTTTGTGAGGCATGACCTGATCCCTCACAAACCCATACTGACTGTGGCTAATTTAACTATGGTTTTCCAAGTAGTCATAAATCCTGTCTTTAGAGTCCTCACCAATAACCTGCACACCACTGACATTCGACCAAATCTGTAATTTCCAGAATTCTACCTCCGTAACATGGCTCGGACTTTACAAATCTTCCCATTTCTGCCATGTTCCCCAGAAGGGCACTGGAGGGTGGTGGGGGTTACAGAGATAGAGAGGAATATCAGGACAGGAGGATTTTGCAGACATTAGGAGGGTTGCAGTGCCAAAAGGAGGCTTCAGTAATTGTGAGGGTTCATGTTGGTGAAGGCATTTGAGGAGGGAGGGAGGGAGGATAGTAGAGAAATGAGAGGTTTCACAGTTTAAGTGTTTTGTTAGGGCTGTAAGTGGTTACTAAGTTGGGGAGGGTGTAAGCACTGGTGGATATTACGTAAACATGTGGTTTTAGTTGCAATGCAGGAAGAGGATTCAGGAAGCTGGAGAGTATGGGGTCTGAACGAGGTTACACAAATGGGAAGAGTTGTCAGGAGTGGAGGTGTTTACAGAGACAGCAATGGCCTGATCTGGAGCAGAGGACCCAGATTGGGAGGGATGTGGGGACTGGAGGTGGTTTCACAGGGAGGGAGGACCATAGACACGCAGGAGGTTATAGAAATATGGAGGGCTGTAGGGCTGACAGGGGTTCATGGAGATGGGAATGTTGGGAGGGATGGAGAAGTTTACAGAGATAAGGATGTTTGTAGGACAGGGCTGGATCACAGACAGGGAGTGTTTTAGGGAGCTGAGCAGATTACAGAGATAAAGAGGTTTGTCTCAACTGGTAGAACAAACAGAGATATGCAGGGTAGTCGTGACTGAAGATATTTATAGAGATAGGAAGGCTTAGGTTCTGGGGGTTATGGAGGCTGTGGAATCTGGATTTCTTTTCAGAGACTGGGATAACAATTTTGGTCAGAAACAGTTTCACAAATAAGGGAGCATTGCACAAACAGAAGGAAGTTGTAGAGGAGGGTGACGTTTAACAGATAGTGGTGTAAGAGCTGGACAAGGTTATGGAGATGGGTAGATGGTGGAGACACAGGAGGAGCTTACATTGACATGGAGGTGATAGTGACAGGAGGTGTTAAATAGATAGTGGGTTTTGTAGGGACTGGATTGGGAGAGGCACAGGCATGGAGTGAGTTCGACAGATCAGGAAAACTGTAGAGACCTGAGAGGATTACACTGATCGGGATGGTGGTCGGGTCTCCACAGACTGTTGGTGTTTAGGGACTGGAAGAGATTTGGTAGATAGGGAGGGATGTAAGAGCTGCAGGAGCTTATGGAGAGTTGAAGAGTTGGAGCAGTTTGCAGAGGTAGGTTTTTCAGACAGGAGTAGGTTATAGATAGTGAGGGGTATGTGGTCTGTTTAAGTCAAAAAGAGGAGAGTTTTCGCGTCTGGAAGAGGTTACACTGACAGGGACAGTTGAAGAGACTGAAGCAAAAATGCATGGAGAAGGTTACACAGATAGGGAGGTGAGTAGGGACTGAAGGTGAATACACAGACATGGAGGGTTGTATTGTTAGACGGAGCTGAGTGGGATAGGGACTGGATTTACACAGATAGGGAAGGTTGTGTTTTTGGAGAAGGTTACACTGATACAGACAGTGTTAGGGAGTGTTTAGTGGACTACAGAGGAGCTCAGAGAGAATGTATTATGGGGAGTGGAGGAGATCACAGACACAGATGGCTGTCAGGTTGAAAAGACCTTCTACAGATCCTCAGTGCTGTAAGACTGGAGGGAGGTTATAACAGTGAGTGTTGCCAAGACTTCATTACTTCACTGATATAGAGCAGGTCTCAGCATGTAACTGTCAAAGGGAAGTTGAGACAGTCCAGATGAGTTTTCAGAGATACAAATGTTTATGGGAGTTTCAAGAGGGAACAACGATTGGGAGTGCTGTACCAAATGGTAATAGTTATATTGAGGGTTCTAAAAGCAGGAAGAGGTGACAGACATATCGATCTTTGTAGGGACTGGAGAGGGTTACATCGCCAAGGAGTGTTTTAGAGTCTGGAGGAGATTACAGTGTTAAGGAGAATATTGCGGATAAGGCCAGGTGTAAGAGATGGGGATGGTTGACAGGGCTGGACAATAACCTGAATAGATTCGCCATCGTGTGTAACCAGGCCATTCGGCCCAACCAGTCCATTCCAAACCTCTGAAGAGCATCCTACCCAGACCCACCCCTCTACCGAGACATTAAACCCTGCATTTCTCGTGGTGAACTTACTTAAAACACACATTCTTGAATACCACAGTCAATTTATGATGGCCAATTCACTGATGGTGCACATTTTGGACACACACACACACACACAGCAAGGGAGCGACAAGCAAACACACACAGTGAGGGAGATACCCGCAGACACACAGTGAGGGAAGGACATACACACGCAAATCGAGGGAGGGACACGCACACACGCAGCGAAGGTGGAACACACACACATGCAGCGAGGGAGGGACACGCACACACGCAGCGAGGGTGGAACACGCACACATGCAGCGAGGGAGGGACACGCACACATGCAGTGAGGGAGGGACACGCACACACATACAGCGAGGGAGGGACACGCACACACATACAGCGAGGGAGGGACACACACACACACAGGGAGGGAGGGACACGGACACACACTGAGGAAGGGACACTCACACACACAGCAAGGGGGGACGCGCGCACACACACACACAGCAAGGGAGCGACACGCTCACACAGCGAGGGAGGGACACACACACACACACACACACACACACACACAGCAAGAAAGGGATACGCACACACGAGGAAGAGACACGCACCCACACAGCGAGGGAGAGACACGCACACAGCGAGGGAGACACACACAGACATGGCAAGGGTGGGACACATGCACCCAGCAAGCTGGTCACACACACACACAAGGGACGGACACACACACACACGCAAAGCGAAGGAGGGACACGCACACATACACACACACACACACACACACACACACACACACACACACGCAAACACAGAGCAAGGGAGGGATATGCACACACGCACACAAGGGACGGACACACACACGCACAGCGAAGGAGTGATATGCAAACACACACAGAGAGGTGGTTACCCGCAGACACACAGCGAAGTAAGGACACACTAACACACACGCACACTGCGAAGGAGGGACACATACACACACACATAGCGAGGGAGGGACACGCATACGCACAGTGAGGGAGGGATACGTAAACTACACAGAGAGTGGGTTACCCGCAGACACACGGCGAGGGAGGGACACACACACACAGCAAGAAAGGGATACCCACACAAGAGGAAGAGACAAGCACACACACAGCGAGGGAGGGACATGCACAGACACGCAGCAAAGGGAGACACACATGGACACAGTGAGGGAAGGACATGCACACACAGCGAGGGAGGGACACACTGAGACACGCAGTCAGGGAGCGACACGCACACACTCAGCAAGGGAGGGACATGCACACACACAGCGAGGGAGGGACACGCACACACAGCGAGGGAGGGACAAACACACACACCGCGAGGGGGAGGGCATGTGCACACAAATTGAGAGGGGGCACACACACGCAAAGCGAGGGAAGGACACGCAAACACACACACAGTGAGGGGAATACAGACAGACACACGGCGAGGGAGGGACACACACACAGCGAGGTAGGGATGCGCACATACACAGAGTGAGGGACGGGGACACACACACACACGTAAAGCGAAGGAGGGACACGCACACATACACACACACACACACACACACACACAAACACAGAGCAAGGGAGAGACGCGCACACACAGCGAGGAAGGGACAAACACACATACTAATGGTGAGGGGAATACACGCAGACACACAGTGAGGGAGGGACACGAACATACACTGCAAGGGAGGGACACACACACACCACGAAGGAGGGACAAGAACACACATGTCGAGGGGGAGGGCATGTGGACAGAAATTGAGAGGGGGCACACACACAGCGAGAGAGGACACACAGACATGGCAAGGGTGGGACACATGCACGCAGCAAGCTGGTCACACACTCACACACACGCAAAGCGAAGGAGGGACACGCACACATACACACACACACACACACACACATACACAAACACAGAGCAAGGGAGGGAAATGCACACACGCACACAAGAGTTGGACACACATATGCACAGCGAGGGAGTGATACGCAAACACACACAGTGAGGGGATTACCCGCAGGCACACAGCGAGGGAGGGACACACACACACACACACACACACACACACACATAGCGAGCGAGGGACACACAAACAGTGAGGGAGTGAAACGTACACACACAGTGAGGGAGGGACACACACACACAGCGAAGGAGGGACACACATACACACACAGGGAAGGAGGGGCAAGCACACACGGCGAGGGGGAGGAAATGTGCACAGAAAGAGAGAGGGGGCATGCACGCACAGTGAGAGGCGACATGCACTGACACGGTGAGGGACGGACACACGCACACACAGCAAGGGGGGACATGCACTCACACTGCGAGGAGGATATACACAAAGAGCAAGGGAGGGACACACACACACACACACACACACACACACACACACAGAGCGAGGGAGTGACACAAACACACAGCAAGAGACATGCACAGCAAGAGGGAGGGAAGTACATGCACACACACACACAGCGAGGGAGGGAAGGACATGCACACACACAGAGCAAGTGAGGGACACACACACAGCAAGGGAAGGACATGGACACACACAGCGAGGGAGGGTCATACACAAACACACACAGCGAGGGAGGGACACACACACACACAGAAAGAGAGGGAAACACACACAGAGCGAGAGAGACACACATAAACACACACACAGCGAGTGAGGGACACACACACACACACACACACAGCGAGGGAGGGAAGGACATGCACACACACAGAGCGAGGGAGAACATACACACACACACGTACACACACAGCGAGGGATGGACACGCACACACAGTGAATGAGGAACACGCAAACACAGCGAGCGAGGGACACACAAACAGCAAGGGAGTGAAACGTACACACACACAGTGAGAGTGACACACAGCGAGGGAGGGAAGGACTTGCACACACACAGAGCAAGTGAGGGACACACACACAGCAAGGGAAGGACATGCACACACACAGCGATGGAGGGTCATACACAAAAACACACAGCGAGGGAGGGACACACACACACACAGGGAAGGAGGAACAAGCATACACACGGTAAGGGGAAGGAAATGTGCACAGAAAGTGAGAGGGGACACGCACTAACACGGCAAGGGAGTGATACACGCGCACACAGCAAGGGGGACATGCACTCACACAGCGAGGGGGATATACACAAAGAGCAAGGCAGGGACACACACGCACACACAGCGAGAGAGTGACTTGCACATACAGCAAGAGGGACACACACACACTCACACAGCGTGGGAGGGACACACAGGCACAGTGAGGAATTGACACGCATACATACACACACACACAGCAGGAGAGACACACACACACACACACACACAGAGCAAGGGGGGAAACTCACACATACACAGCGAGGGAGGGAAATGCACATATCGCAAGAGGGACACACACACACACACACATTCACACAGCGTGGGAGGGACACACAAGCACAGTGAGGAATTGACACGCATACACACACACACAGCAGGAGAGACACACACAGACACAAACACAGAGCAAGGGGGGAAACTCACACATACACAGCGAGGGAGGGAAATGCACACATCGCAAGAGGGACACACACACACAGCGAGGGAGGGACACTCACATACACTGCAAGAGGGACACACACACTCACAGCAAGAGGGGGACACACAGCGAGGGAGGGACACGTGCATGCGCAAGCACACAAACGCAGACACACACAGTGAGAGTGGGTCACGCACACACAGCGAGGGAGGGACACACACACACGCACACACACAGAGCGAGGGAGTGTCACACATGCATACACACACAGCGAGGGAGGGCCACGCACACACACGTACAGCAAGAGGGACACACACACAGAGAGCAAGGGGGGAACTCATACATACTCAGTGAGGGGAGGACACACATGCACACCACACGCACGCACACATTCAGCGAGGGTGCAACACATGCACAGACAGCGAGGAAGGGCCACGCGCACACACACACAAAGCAAGAGGGGCACACACACACACACACACACACACACACACACACACACACACAGAGCGAGGGAGGGACACACATACACAGATTGCGAGGGAGCGACACGTGCATGAGGAAGCACACAAACACAGACACACACAGCAAGAGAGGGACACACACACACACACACAGCAAGGGAGGGACACACTGACACACTCCCACACACAGTTAGGAGGGACACACACACAGAGCAAGGGAGGGACACGCGCACACACAGCGAGGGAGGGACATACACACAGCGAGGGAGGGACACGCAGCAAAGGGACACATACACAGACACAGCGAGGGAAGGGCATGCACACACAGTGAGGGAAGGACATGCATGCACACATACACAGAGAGCGAAGGACACACACAGAGTGAGGGAGGGACAGGCTGAGACACGCAGGGAGGGAGGGAGCATGGACACACAGCGTGTGAGGGACACGCACACACAGTAAGGGAGCAAAACGCACACACATAGCGAGGGAGGGACACACAGCGAAGGAGGGACAAGCACACACGGCATGAGGGGGAGGGTATGTGCACACAAATTGAGAGGGGGCACACACACACAGCGATGGAGGGACACACACATACACACAGTGAGGGGGATACACGCAGACACACGGCAAGGGAGAGACACACACTGCGAGGGACGGAGACACACACACACACACAAAAAACGAAGGAGGGACACAGACACAGACACACACAAACACAAAGGGAGAGACGTGCACACACAGCGAGGGAGGAACAAACAAACATACTTATGGTGAGGGGAATACACATAGACACACAGTGAGGGAGGGACACGCACATACACTGCAAGGGAGGGACAAGCACATACATGTCGAGGGGGAGGGCATGTGTATAGAAATTGAGAGTGTGCACACACATGCAAAGCAAGGGAGAGACATGCACAAATACACATATACACACACACACACACACACACACACACACACACACACACACACACACAGGCACAGAGTGAGGGAGGGACATGCACATGAACACAGTGAGGGGGATACACACAGACACACAGTGACGGAGGGACACGCGCATACACTCCAAGGGAGGGACACACACACACCGCGAAGGAGGGACAAGAACACACATGTTGAGGGGGAGGGCATGTGCACAGAAATTGAGAGGGGGCACACACACACAGCGAGAGGGGGCACACACAGACACGGCAAGGGTGCGACACACGCACACAGCAAGCCGGTCTCACACACACACACACACAAGGGATGGACACACACACGCAAAGTGAGGGAGGGACACGCACACATACATACACACACACACATAAACACAAAGCAAGGGATGGACTCGTGCACACACAGCAAGGGAGGGACACAAACACACAGCGAGGGAGCGATATACAAACACACACAGTGAGGGGGTTACCCGCAGACACACAGTGGAATGGAGGGACACACACACACACACACACACAAAGAGCGAGGGAATGACACACGCACACACAGTCAGAGGGACACATACACACAAAGCGAGGGTGGGACACGCACATACACTGCAAGAGAGACACACACACAGGGCAAGGGAGGGACACGCCCATGCGCAAGCACACAAATAGAAACACACACAGTGAGAGAGAGAGAGACACACAGCGAGAGGGGGACATGCACACACACAGCCAGGGAGGGACATACACACACTCACACAGTGTGAGAGGGACACACAGCCCCACAGTGAGGGAGTGACATGTGCGTGCACATACACACACACAAACACAGCGATGGAGGGACACTCACATACACTGCAAGAGGGACAAACATACTCACAGCAAGAGGGGGACAAGCACACACAGCGAGGGAGGGACACACGCACACACAGTGAGGGAGGGGGACATGCTCACACACAGCGAGGGGGGGACACGCACACACACAGCGAGTGAGGGACACGCACACACACAGCGAGGGAGGGACACGCACACACACAGCGAGGGGGGGACAGGCACACACACAGCGAGGGGGGGACACGCACACACACAGCGAGGGGGGGACACGCTCACACACAGCGAGGGAGGGACACGCACACACACAGCGAGGGGGGGACCACGCACACACACACACAGCGAGGGAGGGACACGCTCACACACAGCGAGGGAGGGACACGCCCATACACAGCGAGGAAGGGACACGCTCACACACAGTGAAGGAGGGACACGCGCACACAGCGATGGGGGGGAACACACGCACACAGCGAGGGGGGGACACACGCACACAGCGAGGGGGGACACACGCACACACAGCGAGGGAGGGACACGCGCACACACAGCGAGGGAGGGACACGCACACACACAGCGAGGGAGGGACACGCACACACACAGCGAGGGAGGGACACGCTCACACACAGCGAAGGAGGGACACACGCACACAGCGATGGGGGGAACACACGCACACAGCGAGGGGGGACACACGCACACAGCGAAGGGGGACACACGCACACAGCGAGGGGGGGACACACGCACACAGCGAGGGGGGGACACACGCACAAAGCGAGGGGGGACACACGCACACAGCGAGGGGGGACACACGCACACAGCGAGGGGGGACACACGCACACAGTGAAGGGGGACACACGCACACAGCGAGGGGGGCACACGCTCACAGCGAGGGGGGGGACACACGCACACAGCGAGGGGGGGACACATGCTCACAGCGAGGGGGTGGGATACACGCACATAGCGAAGGGGGACACATGCACACAGCGAGGGGGGGAACGCACGCTCCAGCGAGGGGGGTCACACACGCACAGCGAGGGGGGGACACATGCACGCAGCGAGGGGGACACACACGCACACAGCGAGGGGGGGACACACGCACACAGCGAGGGGGGGAACGCACGCACACAGCGAGGGGGGTCACACACGCACAGCGAGGGGGGGACACATGCACACAGCGAGGGGGGGACACACGCACACAGCGAGGGGGGGACACACGCACACAGCGAGGGGGAGACACTCGCACACAGCGAAGGAGGGACACGCTCAGACACAGCGAGGGAGGAACACACTCACACACAGCGAGGGCGGACACACGCACACACACAACGAGGGTGGGACACACGCACACAGCGAGGGAGGGACACACGCACACAGCGAGGAATGGACACACGCACACACACAGCGAGGGGGGACACACGCACACAGCGAGGGGGGACACACACACACACAGCGAGGGGGGGACACACGCACACAGCGAGGGGGGTACACGCTCACAGCGAGGGGGACACACACGCACACAGCGAGGGGGGACACACGCGCACACAGCGAGGTGGGGGACATACGCACACAGCGAGGGGGGGACACAAGCACACAGCGAGGGGGGGACACAAGCACACAGCGAGAGGGACACACACACACACACAGCAAGCGGGGGACACATGCTCACAGCGAGGGGGTGGGACACACGCACACAGCGAAGGGGGACACATGCACACAGCGAGGGGGGAACACACGCACACAGCGAGGGGGGTCACACATGCACAGCGAGGGGGGGACACATGCACACAGCGAGGGGGGGACACACGCACACAGCGAGGGGGACACACACGCACACAGCGGGGGGGGACACACGCACACAGCGAGGGGGGGTCACACGCACACAGCGAGAGGGGGGACACACGCACACAGCGAGAGGGAGACACACGCACACAGCGAAGGAGGGACACGCTCAGACACAGGGAGGGGGCACGCACACACACAGCGAGGGAGGGGGACATGCACACACACAGCGAGGGAGGGACACACGAACACACAGCGAGGGAGTGCCACGCCATAACACAGCGAGGGAGGGACACACGCACACAGCAATGGGGGGGAACACAAGCACACAGCGAGGGGGGGGACACACGCACACAGCGAGGGGGGGGACACGCACACAGCGAGGTAGGGGGAAACACGCATGCAGCGAGGTGGGGGACACTCGCACACAGCGAGGGGGGTACACACGCACACAGCGAGGGGGGGAGACACGCACACAGCGAGGGGGGGACACACGCACACAGCGAGGGGGGCGACACACGCACACAGCGAGGGGGGGTCACACGCACACAGCGAGGGGGGGACACACGCACACAGCGAGGGGGGGACACACGCACACAGCGAGGGGGGACACACGCACACAGCGAGGGGGGGAGACACGCACACAGCGAGGGGGGGACACACGCACACAGCGAGGGGGGGACACACGTATACTGCGAGGGGGGGACACACGCACACAGCGAGGGGGGGACACACGCACACAGCAAGGGAGGGACACGGTCACACACAGCGAGGGGACACACACACACACAGCGAAGGGACACACACACACACACACACACAGCGAGGGGGGACACGCACACACAGCGAGGGGACACACACGCACACAGCGAGGGGGGGACACATGCACACAGCGAGGTGGGGGACACGCACACAGCGAGGTAGGGGGACACACGCATGCAGCGAGGTGGGGGACACACGCACACAGTGAGGGGGGGACACACGCACACAGCGAGGGGGGGACACACGCACACGCACATAGTGAGGGGGGCACACGCACACACACAGCGAGAGAGGGACACACACACACACAGCGAGGGGGGGACACACGCACACAGCGAGGGGGGACACACGCACACAGCGAGGGGGGGACACACGCACACAGCGAGGAGGGGACACACACACACAGCGAGGGGGGGACACACACAGCGAAGGGAGGGTCACGCTCACAGACAGTGAGGGGGGGTTACACGCACTCACACAGCGAGGGGGGACACACGCACACAGCGAGGGGGGCGACTCACGCACACAGCGAGGGGGGGACACACGCACACAGCGAGGGGGGGAGACATGCACACAGCGAGGGGGGGACACATGCACACAGCGAGGGGGGCGACACACGCACACAACGAGGGGGGGACACACGCACACAGCGAGGGGCGGACACACGCACACAGAGAGGGGGGGACACACGCACACAGCGAGGGGGGGACACACGCACACAGCGAGGGGGGGAGACACGCACACAGCGGGGGGGGGACACACGCACACAGCGAGGGGGGGACACACGCATACAGCGAGGGGGACACACACGCACACAGCGAGGGGGGGACACACGCACACAGCAAGGGAGGGACACGGTCACACACAGCGAGGGAGGGACACACGCACACAGCGAGGTTGGGGGACACACGCACACAGCGAGGTGGGGGACACGCGCACACACAGCGAGGGGGACACACACACACACACAGCGAAGGAGGGACAAGCTCACACACAGTGAGGGGGGACATACGCACACAGCGAGGGGGGACACACACGCACACAGCGAGGGGGATACACGTACAGAGCGAGGGGGGGGGACACGCACACAACGAGGGGGGACACACACGCACACAGCGAGGGGGATACACGTACACAGCGAGGGGGGACACACACACACACAGTGAGGGAGGGGGGCACACACACAGCGAAGGAGGGACGCGCTCACAGACAGCGAGAGAGGGACACGCTCACACACAGCGAGGGGGATTACACACGCACACAGCGAGGGGGACACACACACACACACACACAGCGAGGGAGGGGGACATGCACACACACAGCGAGGGAGGGACACGCTCACACACAGCCAGGGAGGGACACACTCACACACAGCGAGGGAGGACAAAAAACACACAGCGAGGGGGACACACACGCACACAGCGAAGGGGGGACACGCTCACACACAGTGAGGGGGGGACACGCTCACACACACACACACACACACACACACACACACACACACACCGAGGGAGGGGGACACACGCACACAGCGAGGGGGGACACACACACACAGTGAGGGGGGACACACGCACACAGCGGGGGGGGGGGGACACGCACACACACAGAGAGGGAGGGACACGCTCACACACAGTGAGGGAGGGACACACGCACACACAGCGAGGGAGAGCCACGCACACACACAGCGAGGGAGGGACACGCCCACACACAGCGAGGGAGGGACACGCCCACACACAGCGAGGGAGGGACACGCTCACACACAGCGAAGGAGGGACACACGCACACAGCGAGGGGGGCGACTCACGCACACAGCGAGGGGGGGGACACACGCACACAGCGAGGGGGGGAGACATGCACACAGCGAGGGGGGGACACATGCACACAGCGAGGGGGGCGACACACGCACACAACGAGGGGGGGACACACGCACACAGCGAGGGGCGGACACACGCACACAGAGAGGGGGGGACACACGCACACAGCGAGGGGGGGACACACGCACACAGCGAGGGGGGGAGACACGCACACAGCGGGGGGGGAAACACGCACACAGCGAGGGGGGGACACACGCATACAGCGAGGGGGGGACACACGCACACAGCGAGGGGGGGACACACGCACACAGCAAGGGAGGGACACGGTCACACACAGCGAGGGGGGGACACACGCACACAGTGAGGTGGGGGACACACGCACACAGCGAGGTGGGGGACACGCGCACACACAGCGAGGGGGACACACACACACACAGCGAAGGAGGGACAAGCTCACACACAGTGAGGGGGGACATACGCACACAGCGAGGGGGGACACACACGCACACAGCGAGGGGGATACACGTACAGAGCGAGGGGGGGGACACGCACACAACGAGGGGGGACACACACGCACACAGCGAGGGGGATACACGTACACAGCGAGGGGGGACACACACACACACACAGTGAGGGAGGGGGACACACACACAGCGAAGGAGGGACGCGCTCACAGACAGCGTGAGAGGGACACGCTCACACACAGCGAGGGGGATTACACACGCACACAGCGAGGGGGACACACACACACACACACACACAGCGAGGGAGGGGGACATGCACACACACAGCGAGGGAGGGACACGCTCACACACAGCCAGGGAGGGACACACTCACACACAGCGAGGGAGGACAAAAAACACACAGCGAGGGAGACACACGCACACAGCGAGGGGGGGACACGCTCACACACAGTGAGGGGGGGACACGCTCACACACACACACACACACACACACACACCGAGGGAGGGGGACACACGCACACAGCGAGGGGGGACACACACACACAGTGAGGGGGGACACACGCACACAGCGGGGGGGGGGACACGCACACACACAGAGAGGGCGGGACACGCTCACACACAGTGAGGGAGGGACACACGCACACACAGCGAGGGAGAGCCACGCACACACACAGCGAGGGAGGGACACGCCCACACACAGCGAGGGAGGGACACGCCCACACACAGCGAGGGAGGGACACGCTCACACACAGTGAAGGAGGGACACACGCACACAGCGATGGGGGGGAACACACGCACACAGCGAGGGGGGGGACACACGCACACAGCGAGGGGGGGACACACGCACACACAGCGAGGGAGGGACACACGCACACACAGCGAGGGAGGGACACGCACACACACAGCGAGGGAGGGACACGCACACACACAGCGAGGGAGGGACACCTTCACACACAGCGAAGGAGGGACACACGCACACAGCGATGGGGGGAACACACGCACACAGCGAGGGGGGACACACGCACACAGCGAAGGGGGACACACGCACACAGCGAGGGGAGGACACACGCACACAGCGAGGAGGGGACACACGCACACAGCGAGGGGGGACACACGCACACAGCGAAGGGGGACACACGCACACAGCGAGGGGGGGACACACGCACACAGCGAGGGGGGGACACACGCACACAGCGAGGGGGGACACACGCACACAGCGAGGGGGGACACACGCACACAGCGAAGGGGGACACACGCACACAGCGAGGGGGGCACACGCTCACAGCGAGGGGGGGACACACGCACACAGCGAGGGGGGCACACGCGCACACAGCGAGGTGGGGGACATACGCACACAGCGAGGGGGGACACAAGCACACAGCGAGGGGGGGACACAAGCACACAGCGAGGGGGACACACACACACACACACACAGCAAGGGGGGGACACATGCTCACAGCGAGGGGGTGGGACACACGCACACAGCGAAGGGGGACACATGCACACAGCGAGGGGGGGAACGCACGCACACAGCGAGGGGGGTCACACACGCACAGCGAGGTGGGGACACATGCACACAGCGAGGGGGGGACACACGCACACAGCGAGGGGGGGACACACGCACACAGCGAGGAGGTGTCACACGCACACAGCGAGAGGGGGGACACACGCACACAGCGAGGGGGAGACACACGCACACAGCGAAGGAGGGACACGCTCAGACACAGCGAGGGAGGAACACACTCACACACAGCGAGGGTGGACACACGCACACACACAGCAAGTGCGGACACACGCACACAGCGAGGGTGGGACACACGCACACAGCGAGGGAGGGACACACGCACACAGCGAGGGATGGACACACGCACACACACAGCGAGGGGGGACACACGCACACAGCGAGGGGGGGACACAAGCACACAGCGAGGGGGTACACACGCACACAGCGAGGGGGGCACACGCTCACAGCGAGCGGGGGACACACGCACACAGCGAGGGGGGCACACGCGCACACAGCGAGGTGGGGGACATACGCACACAGCGAGGGGGGACACAAGCACACAGCGAGGGGGGGACACAAGCACACAGCGAGGGGGACACACACACACACACACACACACAGCAAGGGGGGGACACATGCTCACAGCGAGGGGGTGGGACACACGCACACAGCGAAGGGGGACACATGCACACAGCGAGGGGGGAACGCACGCACACAGCGAGGGGGGTCACACACGCACAGCGAGGTGGGGACACATGCACACAGCGAGGGGGGGACACACGCACACAGCGAGGGGGGGACACACGCACACAGCGAGGAGGTGTCACACGCACACAGCGAGAGGGGGGACACACGCACACAGCGAGGGGGAGACACACGCACACAGCGAAGGAGGGACACGCTCAGACACAGCGAGGGAGGAACACACTCACACACAGCGAGGGTGGACACACGCACACACACAGCAAGGGCGGACACACGCACACAGCGAGGGTGGGACACACGCACACAGCGAGGGAGGGACACACGCACACAGCGAGGGATGGACACACGCACACACACAGCGAGGGGGGACACACGCACACAGCGAGGGGGGGACACAAGCACACAGCGAGGGGGTACACACGCACACAGCGAGGGGTTTACACGCTCACAGCGAGGGGGGGACACAAGCACACAGCGAGGGGGGACACACGCGCACACAGCGAGGTGGGGGACATACGCACACAGCGAGGGGGGGACACAAGCACACAGCGAGGGGGGGACACAAGCACACAGCGAGGGGGACACACACACACACACACAGCAACGGGGGGACACATGCTCACAGCGAGGGGGTGGGACACACGCACACAGCGAAGGGGGACACATGCACACAGCGAGGGGGGGAACACACGCACACAGCGAGGGGGGTCACACACGCACAGCGGGGGGGGACACATGCACACCGCGAGGGGGGGACACACGCACACAGCGAATGGGACACACACACACACAGCGAGGGGGGGACACACGCACACAGCGGGGGGGGACACACGCACACAGCGAGGGGGGGACACACGCATACAGCGAGGGGGGGACACACGCACACAGCGAGGGGGCGACACACGCACACAGCAAGGGAGGGACACGGTCACACACAGCGAGGGGGGGACACACGCACACAGTGAGGTGGGGGACACACGCACACAGCGAGGTGGGGGACACGCGCACACACAGCGAGGGGGGACATACGCACACAGCGAGGGGGGACACACACGCACACAGCGAGGGGGATACACGTACAGAGCGAGGGGGGACACACGCACACAACGAGGGGGGACACACACGCACACAGCGAGGGGGATACACGTACACAGCGAGGGGACACACACACACACACACAGTGAGGGAGGGGGACACACACACAGCGAAGGAGGGACGCGCTCACAGACAGCGAGAGAGGGACACGCTCACACACAGCGAGGGGGATTACACACGCACACAGCGAGGGGGACACACACACACACACACACACAGCGAGGGAGGGGGACATGCACACACACAGCGAGGGAGGGACACGCTCACACACAGCCAGGGAGGGACACACTCACACACAGCGAGGGAGGACAAAAAACACACAGCGAGGGGGACACACACGCACACAGTGAGGGGGGGACACGCTCACACACAGTGAGGGGGGGACACGCTCACACACACACACACACACACACACACACCGAGGGAGGGGGACACACGCACACAGCGAGGGGGACACACACACACAGTGAGGGGGGACACACGCACACAGCGGGGGGGGGGACACGCACACACACAGAGAGGGCGGGACACGCTCACACACAGTGAGGGAGGGACACACGCACACACAGCGAGGGAGAGCCACGCACACACACAGCGAGGGAGGGACACGCCCACACACAGCGAGGGAGGGACACGCCCACACACAGCGAGGGAGGGACACGCTCACACACAGCGAAGGAGGGACACACGCACACAGCGATGGGGGGGAACACACGCACACAGCGAGGGGGGGGACACACGCACACAGCGAGGGGGGGACACACGCACACAGCGAGGGATGGACACACGCACACACACAGCGAGGGGGGACACACGCACACAGCGATGGGGGGACACAAGCACACAGCGAGGGGGTACATACGCACACAGCGAGGGGTTTACACGCTCACAGCGAGGGGGGGACACAAGCACACAGTGAGGGGGGACACACGCGCACACAGCGAGGTGGGGGACATACGCACACAGCGAGGGGGGGACACAAGCACACAGCGAAGGGGGGACACAAGCACACAGCGAGGGACACACACACACACACACACAGCAACGGGGGGACACATGCTCACAGCGAGGGGGTGGGACACACGCACACAGCGAAGGGGGACACATGCACACAGCGAGGGGGGGAACACACGCACACAGCGAGGGGGGTCACACACGCACAGCGGGAGGGGGGACACACGCACACAGCGAGAGGGGGGACACACGCACACAGCGAGGGGGAGACACACGCACACAGCGAAGGAGGGACACGCTCAGACACAGCGAGGGAGGGGGCACGCACACACACAGCGAGGGAGGGGGACATGCACACACACAGCGAGGGAGGGGGACATGCACACACACAGCGAGGGAGGGACACGCACACACACAGAGAGGGAGGGACACGCTCACAAACAGTGAGGGAGGGACACACGCACACACAGCGAGAGAGGGCCACGCCCACACACAGCGAGGGAGGGACACACGCACACAGCAATGGGGGGGAACACAAGCACACAGCGAGGGGGGGGACACACGCACACAGAGAGGGGGGGACACGCACACAGCGAGGTAGGGGGAAACACGCACGCAGCGAGGTGGGGGACACTCGCACACAGCGGGGGGGACACACACGCACACAGCGAGGGGGGGGACACGCACACAGCGAGGTAGGGGGAAACACGCACGCAGCGAGGTGGGGGACACTCGCACACAGCGAGGGGGGGGACACACGCACACAGCGAGGGGGGGAGACAGGCACACAGCGAGGGGGTGACACACGCACACAGCGAGGGGGGGACACACGCACACAGCAAGGGAGGGACACGGTCACACACAGCGAGGGGACACACACACACACACAGCGAGGACACACACACACACACACAGCGACGGGGGACACGCACACACAGCGAGAGGACACACACGCACACAGCGAGAGGGGGACACACGCACACAGCGAGGTGGGGGACACGTACACAGCGAGGTAGGGGGACACACGCACGCAGCGAGGTGGGGGACACACGCACACAGTGAGGGGGGACACACGCACACAGCGAGGGTTGGACACACACACACACAGCGAGGGGGGACACACGCACACAGCGGGGGGGGACACACGCACACGCACACAGTGAGGGGGGGCACACGCACACACACAGCGAGGGAGGGACACACACACACACAGCGAGGGGGGGACACACGCACACAGCGAGGGGGGGACACACGCACACAGCGAGGGGGGCGACTCACGCACACAGCGAGGGGGGGACACACGCACACAGCGAGGGGGGGAGACATGCACACAGCGAGGGGGGGACACGCTCACACACAGCGAAGGAGGGACACACGCACACAGCGATGGGGGGGAACACACGCACACAGCGAGGGGGGGGACACACGCGCACAGCGAGGGGGGGACACACGCACACACAGCGAGGGAGGGACACGCGCACACACAGCGAGGGAGGGACACGCACACACACAGCGAGGGAGGGACACGCGCACACACAGCGAGGGAGGGACACGCCCACACACAGCGAGGGAGGGACACACGCACACAGCGATGGGGGGGGACATCCGCACACAGCGAGGGGGGACACAAACACACAGCGAGGGGGGGACACAAGCACACAGCGAGGGGGACACACACACACACACACACACACAGCAAGAGGGGGACACATGCTCACAGCGAGGGGGTGGTACACACGCACACAGCGAAGGGGGACACATGCACACAGTGAGGGGGGGAACGCACGCACACAGCGAGGGGGGGCTCACACGCACAGCGAGGGGGGGACACATGCACACTGCGAGGGGGGGACACACGCACACCGCGAGGGGGGGACACACGCACAGAGCGAGGAGGTGTCACACGCACACAGCGAGAGGGGGGACACACGCACACAGCGAGGGGGAGACACACGCACACAGCGAAGGAGGGACACGCTCAGACACAGCGAGGGAGGAACACACTCACACACAGCGAGGGTGGACACACGCACACACACAGCAAGGGCGGACACACGCACACAGCGAGGGTGGGACACAAGCACACAGCGAGGGAGGGACACACGCACACAGCGAGGGATGGACACACGCACACACACAGCGAGGGGGGACACACGCACACAGCGAGGGGGGGACACAAGCACACAGCGAGGGGGGGACACACGCACACAGCGAGGGTGTTACACGCTCACAGCGAGGGGGGGACACAAGCACACAGCGAGGGGGGACACACGCGCACACAGCGAGGTGGGGGACATACGCACACAGCGAGGGGGGGACACAAGCACACAGCGAGGGGGGGACACAAGCACACAGCGAGGGGGACACACACACACACACACAGCAACGGGGGGACACATGCTCACAGCGAGGGGGTGGGACACACGCACACAGCGAAGGGGGACACATGCACACAGCGAGGGGGGGAACACACGCACACAGCGAGGGGGGTCACACACGCACACAGCAAGGGAGGGACACGGTCACACACAGCGAGGGGACACACACACACACACAGCGAGGACACACACACACACACACAGCGACGGGGGACACGCACACACAGCGAGAGGACACACACGCACACAGCGAGAGGGGGACACACGCACACAGCGAGGTGGGGGACACGTACACAGCGAGGTAGGGGGACACACGCACGCAGCGAGGTGGGGGACACACGCACACAGTGAGGGGGGACACACGCACACAGCGAGGGTTGGACACACACACACACAGCGAGGGGGGACACACGCACACAGCGGGGGGGGACACACGCACACGCACACAGTGAGGGGGGGCACACGCACACACACAGCGAGGGAGGGACACACACACACACAGCGAGGGGGGGACACACGCACACAGCGAGGGGGGGACACACGCACACAGCGAGGGGGGCGACTCACGCACACAGCGAGGGGGGGACACACGCACACAGCGAGGGGGGGAGACATGCACACAGCGAGGGGGGGACACGCTCACACACAGCGAAGGAGGGACACACGCACACAGCGATGGGGGGGAACACACGCACACAGCGAGGGGGGGACACACGCGCACAGCGAGGGGGGGACACACGCACACACAGCGAGGGAGGGACACGCGCACACACAGCGAGGGAGGGACACGCACACACACAGCGAGGGAGGGACACGCGCACACACAGCGAGGGAGGGACACGCCCACACACAGCGAGGGAGGGACACACGCACACAGCGATGGGGGGGGACATCCGCACACAGCGAGGGGGGACACAAACACACAGCGAGGGGGGGACACAAGCACACAGCGAGGGGGACACACACACACACACACACACACAGCAAGAGGGGGACACATGCTCACAGCGAGGGGGTGGTACACACGCACACAGCGAAGGGGGACACATGCACACAGTGAGGGGGGGAACGCACGCACACAGCGAGGGGGGGCTCACACGCACAGCGAGGGGGGGACACATGCACACTGCGAGGGGGGGACACACGCACACCGCGAGGGGGGGACACACGCACAGAGCGAGGAGGTGTCACACGCACACAGCGAGAGGGGGGACACACGCACACAGCGAGGGGGAGACACACGCACACAGCGAAGGAGGGACACGCTCAGACACAGCGAGGGAGGAACACACTCACACACAGCGAGGGTGGACACACGCACACACACAGCAAGGGCGGACACACGCACACAGCGAGGGTGGGACACAAGCACACAGCGAGGGAGGGACACACGCACACAGCGAGGGATGGACACACGCACACACACAGCGAGGGGGGACACACGCACACAGCGAGGGGGGGACACAAGCACACAGCGAGGGGGGGACACACGCACACAGCGAGGGTGTTACACGCTCACAGCGAGGGGGGGACACAAGCACACAGCGAGGGGGGACACACGCGCACACAGCGAGGTGGGGGACATACGCACACAGCGAGGGGGGGACACAAGCACACAGCGAGGGGGGGACACAAGCACACAGCGAGGGGGACACACACACACACACACAGCAACGGGGGGACACATGCTCACAGCGAGGGGGTGGGACACACGCACACAGCGAAGGGGGACACATGCACACAGCGAGGGGGGGAACACACGCACACAGCGAGGGGGGTCACACACGCACAGCGAGGGGGGGACACATGCACACAGCGAGGGGGGACACACGCACACAGCGAATGGGACACACACACACACAGCGAGGGGGGGACACACGCACACAGCGAGGGGGCTCACACGCACACAGCGAGAGGGGGGACACACGCACGCAGCGAGAGGGGGGACACACGCACACAGCGAGGGGGAGACACACGCACACAGCGAAGGAGCGACACGCTCAGACACAGCGAGGGAGGGGGCACGCACACACACAGCGAGGGAGGGGGACATGCACACACACAGCGAGGGAGGGGGACATGCACACACACAGCGAGGGAGGGACACGCACACACGCAGAGAGGGAGGGACACGCTCACAAACAGTGAGGGAGGGACACACGCACACACAGCGAGAGAGGGCCACGCCCACACACAGCGAGGGAGGGACACACGCACACAGCAATAGGGGGGAACACAAGCACACAGCGAGGGGGGGGACACACGCACACAGAGGGGGGGGGACACGCACACAGCGAGGTAGGGGGAAACACGCACGCAGCGAGGTGGGGGACACTCGCACACAGCGGGGGGGGACACACGCACACAGCGAGGGGGGGGACACGCACACAGCGAGGTAGGGGGATACACGCACACAGCGAGGTGGGGGACACTCGCACACAGCGAGGGGGGGGACACACGCGCACAGCGAGGGGGGGGACACGCACACAGCGAGGTAGGGGGACACACGCACACAGCGAGGGGGGCGACACACGCACACAGCGAGGGGGGGACACACGCACACAGCGAGGGGGGGACACACGCACACAGCGAGGGGGGGGACACACGCACACAGCGAGGGGGGACACACGCACACAGCGAGGGGGGGACACACGCACACAGCAAGGGAGGAACACGGTCACACACAGCGAGGGGGGGACACACGCACACAGCGAGGTGGGGGACACACGCACACAGCGAGGTGGGGGACACGCGCACACACAGCGAGTGAGGGACACACACACACACAGCCAAGGAGGGACAAGCTCACACACCGTGAGGGGGGACATACGCACACAGCGAGGGGGGACACACACGCACACAGCGAGGGGGGGACACACGCACACAGCGAAGGGGGGACACACGCACACAGTAAGGGGGGGACACACGCACACAGCGATGGGGGGACACACGCACACAGCGAGGGGGGGACACACGCACACAGCGAGGGGGGAGACACGCACACAGCGAGGGGGGGGACACACGCACACAGCGAGGGGGGGACACCCGCATAAAGCGAGGGGGGACACACGCACACAGCGAGGGGGGACACACGCACACAGCAAGGGAGGGACACGGTCACACACAGCGAGGGGGACACACACGCACACAGCGAGGGGGAGACACATGCACACAGCAAGGGGGGGACACACGCACACAGCGAGGGGGGGGACACACACACACAGCGAGGGGACACACACACACACACACACAGCGAGGGGGGTGACACGCACACACAGCGAGGGGACACACTCGCACACAGAGAGGGGGGGACACACGCACACAGCGAGGTGGGGGAAACGCACACAGCGAGGTAGGGGGACACACGCACGCAGCGAGGTGGGGGACACACGCACACAGTGAGGGGGGGACACACGCACACAGCGAGGGTTGGACACACACACACACAGCGAGGGGGGACACACGCACACAGCGAGGGGGGGACACACGCACACAGTGAGGGGGGCACACGCACACACACAGCGAGGGAGGGACACACACACACACAGCGAGGGGGGGACACACGCACACAGCGAGGGGGGGACACACGCACACAGCGAGGGGAGGACACACGCACACAGCGAGGGGACACACACACACACACAGCGAGGGGGGACACACGCACACAGCGAGGGGGGCGACAAACACACACAGCGAGGGGGGACACACGCACACAGCGAGGGGGGAGACACGCACACAGCGAGGGGGGGAGACACGCACACAGCGAGGGGGTGACACACGCACACAGCGAGGGGGGGGAGACACGCACACAGCGACGGGGGACACACACGCACACAGCGAGGGGGGCGACACACGCACACAGCAAGGTGGGGGACACACGCATGCAGCGAGGTGGGGGACACACGAACACAGTGTGGGAGGGGGACACAGGCACACAGTGTGGGAGGGGGAGACACGCACACAGCGGGGGGGGAGACACGCACACAGCGAGGGGGGGACACACTCACACAGCGAGGGGGGGGACACACGCACACAGCGAGGGGGGACACACGCACACAGCGAGGGGGGAGACACGCACACAGCAAGGGGGGACACACACACACAGCGAGGGGGGGACACACGCACACAGCGAGGGAGGAGACACACACACACAGCGAGGGGGGACACACGCACACAGCGAGGGGGGAGACACGCACACAGCGAGGGGGGGAGACACGCACACAGCGAGGGGGCGACACACGCACACAGCGAGGGGGGGACACACGCACACAGCGAGGGGGGACACACGCACACAGCGAGGGGGGAGACACGCACACAGCGACGGGGGACACACACGCACACAGCGAGGGGGGCGACACACGCACACAGCAAGGTGTGGGACACATGCATGCAGCGAGGTGGGGGACACACGCACACAGTGTGGGAGGGGGACACAGGCACACAGTGTGGGAGGGGGAGACACGCACACAGCGAGGGGGTGAGACACGCACACAGCGAGGGGGGGACACACGCACAGCGAGGGGGGGGACACACGCACACAGCGAGGGGGGACACACGCACACAGCGAGGGGGGAGACACGCACACAGCGAGGGGGGACACACACGCACACAGCGAGTGGGGACACACGCACACAGCGAGGGGGGCGACACACGCACACAGCAAGGTGGGGGACACACGCATGCAGCGAGGTGGGGGACACACGCACACAGTGTGGGAGGCGGACACACGCACAAAGTGTGGGAGGGGGAGACATGCACACAGCGAGGGGGGACACACGCACACAGCGAGGTGGGGGACACACGCACACAGCGAGGGGGGGAACACACGCACACAGCGAGGGGGGACACGCTCACACACAGTGAGGTAGGGGGACACACGCACGCAGCGAGGTCGGGTACACACGCACACAGCGAGGGGGGGAACACACGCACACAGCGAGGGGGGACACGCTCACACACAGTGAGGGAGGGGGACACAAACACAGCGAAGGAGGGACACACGCACACAGCGGGGGGGACACATGCACACAGCGGGGCGGGACACACGCACACAGCGAGGGGGGCACGCACACACACAGTGAGGGAGGGGGACACAAACACAGCGAAGGAGGGACACACACGCACACAGCGGGGGGGACACATGCACACAGCGGGGCGGGACACACGCACACAGCGAGGGGGGCACGCACACACACAGCGAGGGTGGGGGGCACGCACACACACAGCGAGGGGACACACACACACACACACACACACACACACACAGCGAGTGGGGACACACGCACACAGCGAGGTGGGGATACACGCACAGAGCGAGGGGGGGACACGCACGCAGCGAGGGGGGATACATGCACACACACAGTGAGGGAGGGACACGCACACACACAGCAAGGGGGGACACACGCACACACACACAGCGAGGGGGAGACAAACGCACACAGCGAAGGGGACACACGTACACACACAGCGAGGGGAGACACACGCACACAGCAAGGTGGGGGACACACGCACACACAGCGAGGTGGGGGACACACGCACACACACAGCGAGGTGGGGGACACACGCACACACACAGCGAGGGGGGACACACGCATACACACAGCGAGGGGGGACGGACACACACACACACAAAGCGAGGGGGGACACACGCACATGCACAAAGTGAGGGGGGGCACACGCACACACACAGTGTGGGAGGGACACACGCACACAGCAAGTGGAGGACACACGCACACAGCGAGGGGAGGACACACGCACACAGCGAGGGGTGGACACACGCACACAGCGAGGGAGGGACACACGCACACAGCGAGGGGGGGACACACGCACACAGCGAGGGGGTACACACGCACACAGCGAGGGGGGATACACGCACACAGCGAGAGAGGGACACCTGCACACAGCGAGGGGGGGACACACGCACACAGCGAGGGGGGACACACGCACACAGCGAGGGGGGTCTCACACACACACAGCAAGGGGGGGACACACGCACACAGCGAGGGGGGGGACACTCGCACACAGCGAGGGGGAAACACACACACACAGTGAGGGGGGGACACTCGCACACAGTGAGGGGGGACACACGCACACAGCGAGGGGGGGACACACGCACACAGCGAGGGGGGACACACGCACACAGCAAGGGGGGACACACGCACACAGCGAGGGGAGGTCACGATCACAGACAGTGAAGGAGGAACACGCTCACACACGGCGAGGGGGGACACGCTCACACACAGCGAGGGAGGGACACACACACACACAGCGAGGGGGGTACACACGCACACAGCGAGGGGAGGGACACATGCACACAGCGAGGGGACACACACACACACACAGCGAGGGGGGACACATGCACACAGCGAGGGGGGGCCACACGCACACAGCGAGCGGGGGACACACGCACACAGCGAGGGGGACACACACACACACACAGTGAGGGGGGACACACGCACACAGCGAGGGGGGGACACACGCACACAGCGAGGGGGGGACACACGCACACAGCGAGGGGGTGACACACGCAAACAGCGAGGGCGGGACATGATCACACACAGCGAGGGAGGGGGAACATGCTCACAGACAGCGAGGGAGGGACATGCACACACACAGCGAGGTGGGGACACACGCACACAGCGAGGGGGGGACACACGCACACAGCGGGGGGGACACACGCACACAGAGAGAGGGGGACACACGCACACAGAGAGGGGGGCGACACACGCATACAGGGGGGCACACGTACACAGCGAGGGGGGGACACACGCACACAGCGAGGGGGGACACACGCACTCAGCGAGTGGGGGACACACGCACACAGCGAGGGCGGGAACACACGCACACAGCGAGGGGGGACACACACGCACACAGCGAGGGGGGGACACACACACACAGCGAGGGGGGACACACGCACACATCGAGGGGGGACACACGCACACAGCGAGGGGGGACACACGCACACAGCGAGGGGAGGTCACGATCACAGACAGTGAAGGAGGAACACGCTCACACACAGCGAGGGGGGACACGCTCACACACAGCGAGGGAGGGACACACACACACACAGCGAGGGGGGTACACACGCACACAGCGAGGGGAGGGACACATGCACACAGCGAGGGGACACACACACACACACAGCGAGGGGGGACACATGCACACAGCGAGGGGGGGCCACACGCACACAGCGAGCGGGGTCACACGCACACAGCGAGGGGGGGACACACACACACACAGTGAGGGGGGACACACGCACACAGCGAGGGGGGGACACACGCACACAGCGAGGGGGGGACACACGCACACAGCGAGGGGGGGACACACGCAAACAGCGAGGGGGGGACATGATCACACACAGCGAGGGAGGGGGAACACGCTCACAGACAGCGAGGGAGGGACATGCACACACACAGCGAGGGGGGGACACACGCACACAGCGAGGGGGAACACACGCACACAGCGAGGGGGTACACACGCACACAGCGAGGGGGGATACACGCACACAGCGAGAGAGGGACACCTGCACACAGCGAGGGGGGTCACACGCACACAGCGAGGGGGGGACACACGCACACAGCGAGGGGGGACACACACACACAGTGAGGGGGGGACAATCGCACACAGTGAGGGGGGACACACGCACACAGCGAGGGGGGGACACACGCACACAGCGAGGGGGGACACACGCACACAGCAAGGGGGGACACACGCACACAGCGAGGGGAGGTCACGATCACAGACAGTGAAGGAGGAACACGCTCACACACAGCGAGGGGGGACACGCTCACACACAGCGAGGGAGGGACACACACACACACAGCGAGGGGGGTACACACGCACACAGCGAGGGGAGGGACACATGCACACAGCGAGGGGACACACACACACACACAGCGAGGGGGGACACATGCACACAGCGAGGGGGGGCCACACGCACACAGCGAGCGGGGGACACACGCACACAGCGAGGGGGACACACACACACACACAGTGAGGGGGGACACACGCACACAGCGAGGGGGGGACACACGCACACAGCGAGGGGGGGACACACGCACACAGCGAGGGGGGGACACACGCAAACAGCGAGGGCGGGACATGATCACACACAGCGAGGGAGGGGGAACATGCTCACAGACAGCGAGGGAGGGACATGCACACACACAGCGAGGGGGGGACACACGCACACAGCGAGGGGGGGACACACGCACACAGCGGGGGGGGACACACACGCACACAGCGAGGGGGGGACACACGCACACAGCGAGGGGGGACACACGCACACATCGAGGGGGGACACACGCACACAGCGAGGGGGGACGCACGCACACAGCGAGGGGAGGTCACGATCACAGACAGTGAAGGAGGAACACGCTCACACACAGCGAGGGGGGACACGCTCACACACAGCGAGGGAGGGACACACACACACACAGCGAGGGGGGTACACACGCACACAGCGAGGGGAGGTCACGATCACAGACAGTGAAGGAGGAACACGCTCACACACAGCGAGGGGGGACACGCTCACACACAGCGAGGGAGGGACACACACACACACAGCGAGGGGGGGACACACGCACACAGCGAGGGGAGGGACACATGCACACAGCGAGGGGACACACACACACACACAGCGAGGGGGGACACATGCACACAGCGAGGGGGGGCCACACGCACACAGCGAGGGGGGGACACACGCACACAGCGAGGGGGACACACACACACACAGTGAGGGGGGACACACGCACACAGCGAGGGGGGGACACACGCACACAGCGAGGGGGGGACACCCGCACACAGCGAGGGGGGGACACACGCAAACAGCGAGGGGGGGACATGATCACACACAGCGAGGGAGGGGGAACACGCTCACAGACAGCGAGGGAGGGACATGCACACACACAGCGAGGGGGGGACACACGCACACAGCGAGGGGGGGACACACGCACACAGCGGGGGGGGACACACGCACACAGAGAGAGGGGGACACACGCACACAGAGAGGGGGGCGACACACGCATACAGGGGGGGCACACGCACACAGCGAGGGGGGATACACGCACACAGCGAGGGGGGGACACACGCACACAGTGAGTGGGGGACACACGCACACAGCGAGGGGGGGAACACACGCACACAGCGAGGGGGGACACACACGCACACATCGAGGGGGGACACACGCACACACACACAGCGAGGGGGAGACACACGCACACAGCGAAGGGGACACACGCACACACACAGCGAGGGGAGACACACGCACACAGCAAGGTGGGGGACGCACGCACACACAGCGAGGTGGGGGACACACGCACACACACAGCGAGGTGGGGGACACACGCACACACACAGCGAGGGGGGACACACGCATACACACAGCGAGGGGGGACGGACACACACACACACAAAGCGAGGGGGGACACACGCACACGCACAAAGTGAGGGGGGCACACGCACACACACAGTGTGGGAGGGACACACGCACACAGCAAGTGGGGGACACACGCACACAGCGAGGGGAGGACACACGCACACAGCGAGGGGTGTACACATGCACACAGCGAGGGGGGGACACACGCACGCAGCGAGGGGGGCGACACACACACACAGCGAGGGGGGACACATGCACACAGCGAGGGGGGAGACACGCACACAGCGAGGGGGGGAGACACGCACACAGCGAGGGGGCGACACACGCACACAGCGAGGGGGGGACACACGCACACAGCGAGGGGGGACACACGCACACAGCGAGGGGGGGAGACACGCACACAGCGACGGGGGACACACACGCACACAGCGAGGGGGGCGACACACGCACACAGCAAGGTGGGGGACACACGCATGCAGCGAGGTGGGGGACACACGCACACAGTGTGGGAGGGGGACACAGGCACACAGTGTGGGAGGGGGAGACACGCAAACAGCGAGGGGGGGAGACACGCACACAGAGAGGGGGCTGACACACGCATACAGGGGGGGCACACGCACACAGCGAGGGGGACACACACGCACACAGCGAGGGGGGGACACACGCACACAGCGAGTGGGGGACCCACGCACACAGCGAGGGGGGACATGATCACACACAGCGAGGAGGGGACACGCTCGCACACAGCGGGGGGGACACACGCACACAGAGAGAGGGGGACACACGCACACAGAGAGGGGGGCGACACACGCATACAGGGGGGGCACACGCACACAGCGAGGGGGGACACACACACACAGTGAGGGGGGACACACGCACACAGCGAGGGGGGGACACACGCACACAGCGAGGGGGGGAAACACGCACACAGCGAGGGGGGGACATGATCACACACAGCGAGGGAGGGGGAACACGCTCACAGACAGCGAGGGAGGGACATGCACACACACAGCGAGGGGGGGACACACGCACACAGCGAGGGGGGGACACACGCACACAGCGAGGGGGGGACACACGCACACAAAGGGGGGGGGACACACGCACACAGAGAGAGGGGGACACACGCACACAGAGAGGGGGGCGACACACGCATACATGGGGGGGACACGCACACAGCGAGGGGGGGATACACGCACACAGCGAGGGGGGGACACACGCACACAGCGAGTGGGGGACACCCGCACACAGCGAGGGGGGGAACACACGCACACAGCGAGGGGGGACACACACGCACACATCGAGGGGGGACACACGCACACACACACAGCGAGGAGGAGACACACGCACACAGCGAAGGGGACACACGCACACACACAGCGAGGGGAGACACACGCACACAGCAAGGTGGGGGACACACGCACACACAGCGAGGTGGGGGACACACGCACACACACAGCGAGGTGGGGGACACACGCATACACACAGCGAGGGGGACACACGCATACACACAGCGAGGGGGGACGGACACACACACACACACAAAGCGAGGGGGGACACACGCACACGCACAAAGTGAGGGGGGCACACGCACACACACAGTGTGGGAGGGACACACGCACACAGCAAGTGGGGGACACACGCACACAGCGAGGGGGGGACACACGCACACAGCGAGGGGGGGACACACGCACACAGCGAAGGGGGACACACACACACACAGCGAGGGGGGGACACACGCACACAGCGAGGGGGGCGACACACACACACAGCGAGGGGGGACACATGCACACAGCGAGGGGGGAGACACGCACACAGCGAGGGGGGGAGACACGCACACAGCGAGGGGGCGACACACGCACACAGCGAGGGGGGGACACACGCACACAGCGAGGGGGGACACACGCACACAGCGAGGGGGGGAGACACGCACACAGCGACGGGGGACACACACGCACACAGCGAGGGGGGCGACACACGCACACAGCAAGGTGGGGGACACACGCATGCAGCGAGGTGGGGGACACACGCACACAGTGTGGGAGGGGGACACAGGCACACAGTGTGGGAGGGGGAGACACGCAAACAGCGAGGGGGGGAGACACGCACACAGCGAGGGGGGGACACACGCACACAGCGAGGGGGGGGACACACGCACATAGCGAGGGGGGACACACGCACACAGCGAGGGGGGAGACACGCACACAGCGAGGGGGGACACACACACACACAGCGAGGGGGGGACACATGCACACAGCGAGGGGACACACACACACACACACACACAGCGAGGGGGGACACACGCACACAGCGAGGGGGGACACACACACACAGCGAGGGGGAAACACACACACACAGCGAGGGGGAGGACACACTTACACAAGTGAGGGAGGGGGACACATACACAGCGAAGGGAGGGACACGCTCACATACAGCGAGGGAGGGTCACGGTCACACTCAGCGAGGGGGGGACACACGCACAAAGCGAGGTGGGGGACACATGCACACAGCGAGGTGGGGGACACGCGCACACACAGCGAGGGGGGGACACACACACAGCAAAGGAGGGACACGCTAACACACAGCGAGGGGGGACATACGCACACAGCGAGGGGGGACACACACGCACACAACGAGGGGGATACACGTACACAGCGAGTGGGGGAAACACGCACACAGCGAGGGGGGGGAAACACGCACACAGCGAGGGGGGGGACACGCACACACACAGTGAGGGAGGGGGACACACACACAGCGAAGGAGGGACGCGCTCACAGACAGCGAGAGAGGGACACGCTCACACACAGCGAGGGGACACACACACACACAGCGAGGGAGGGGGCACGTACACACACAGTGAGGGAGGGGGACATGCACACACACAGCGAGGGAGGGGTGCACGCACACACACAGCGAGGGGGGACGGACACACACACACACACACACACAGCGAGGGGAGGGACACGCACACATACAGCGGAGGGAGGGACACGGTCACACTCAGCGAGGGGGGGACACACGCACACAGCGAGGTTGGGGACACACGCACACAGCGAGGTGGGGGACACGCACACACACAGCGAGGGGGGGACACACACACAGCAAAGGAGGGACACACTCACACACAGCGAGGGGGGACATACGCACACAGCGAGGGGGACACACACGCACACAACGAGGGGGATACACGTACACAGTGAGGTAGGGGGACACACGCACGCAGCGAGGTGGGGTACACACGCACACAGCGAGGGGGGGAACACACGCACACAGCGAGGGGGGACACGCTCACACACAGTGAGGGAGGGGGACACAAAACAGCGAAGGAGGGACACACACGCACACAGCGGGGGGGACACATGCACACAGCGGGGCGGGACACACGCACAGAGCAAGTGTGGCACGCACACACACAGCGAGGGAGGGGGGCACGCTCACACACAGCGAGGGGGGACGGACACACACACACACACACACACACAGCAAGGGGGGACACACGTACACGCACACAGCGAGGTGGGGACACACGCACACAGCGAGGTGGGGATACACGCACACAGCGAGGGGTGGACACGCACGCAGCGAGGGGGGGATACATGCACACACACAGTGAGAGAGGGACACGCACACACACAGCAAGGGGGGACACACGCACACACACACAGCGAGGGGGGGACACACGCACACAGCGAGTGGGGGACACCCGCACACAGCGAGGGGGGGAACACACGCACACAGCGAGGGGGGACACACACGCACACATCGAGGGGGGACACACGCACACACACACAGCGAGGAGGAGACACACGCACACAGCGAAGGGGACACACGCACACACACAGCGAGGGGAGACACACGCACACAGCAAGGTGGGGGACACACGCACACACAGCGAGGTGGGGGACACACGCACACACACAGCGAGGTGGGGGACACACGCATACACACAGCGAGGGGGACACACGCATACACACAGCGAGGGGGGACGGACACACACACACACACAAAGCGAGGGGGGACACACGCACACGCACAAAGTGAGGGGGGCACACGCACACACACAGTGTGGGAGGGACACACGCACACAGCAAGTGGGGGACACACGCACACAGCGAGGGGGGGACACACGCACACAGCGAGGGGGGGACACACGCACACAGCGAAGGGGGACACACACACACACAGCGAGGGGGGGACACACGCACACAGCGAGGGGGGCGACACACACACACAGCGAGGGGGGACACATGCACACAGCGAGGGGGGAGACACGCACACAGCGAGGGGGGGAGACACGCACACAGCGAGGGGGCGACACACGCACACAGCGAGGGGGGGACACACGCACACAGCGAGGGGGGACACACGCACACAGCGAGGGGGGGAGACACGCACACAGCGACGGGGGACACACACGCACACAGCGAGGGGGGCGACACACGCACACAGCAAGGTGGGGGACACACGCATGCAGCGAGGTGGGGGACACACGCACACAGTGTGGGAGGGGGACACAGGCACACAGTGTGGGAGGGGGAGACACGCAAACAGCGAGGGGGGAGACACGCACACAGCGAGGGGGGGACACACGCACACAGCGAGGGGGGGGACACACGCACATAGCGAGGGGGGACACACGCACACAGCGAGGGGGGAGACACGCACACAGCGAGGGGGGACACACACACACACAGCGAGGGGGGGACACATGCACACAGCGAGGGGACACACACACACACACACACACAGCGAGGGGGGACACACGCACACAGCGAGGGGGGACACACACACACAGCGAGGGGGAAACACACACACACAGCGAGGGGGAGGACACACTTACACAAGTGAGGGAGGGGGACACATACACAGCGAAGGGAGGGACACGCTCACATACAGCGAGGGAGGGTCACGGTCACACTCAGCGAGGGGGGGACACACGCACAAAGCGAGGTGGGGGACACATGCACACAGCGAGGTGGGGGACACGCGCACACACAGCGAGGGGGGGACACACACACAGCAAAGGAGGGACACGCTAACACACAGCGAGGGGGGACATACGCACACAGCGAGGGGGGACACACACGCACACAACGAGGGGGATACACGTACACAGCGAGTGGGGGAAACACGCACACAGCGAGGGGGGGGAAACACGCACACAGCGAGGGGGGGGACACGCACACACACAGTGAGGGAGGGGGACACACACACAGCGAAGGAGGGACGCGCTCACAGACAGCGAGAGAGGGACACGCTCACACACAGCGAGGGGACACACACACACACAGCGAGGGAGGGGGCACGTACACACACAGTGAGGGAGGGGGACATGCACACACACAGCGAGGGAGGGGTGCACGCACACACACAGCGAGGGGGGACGGACACACACACACACACACACACAGCGAGGGGAGGGACACGCACACATACAGCGGAGGGAGGGACACGGTCACACTCAGCGAGGGGGGGACACACGCACACAGCGAGGTTGGGGACACACGCACACAGCGAGGTGGGGGACACGCACACACACAGCGAGGGGGGGACACACACACAGCAAAGGAGGGACACACTCACACACAGCGAGGGGGGACATACGCACACAGCGAGGGGGGACACACACGCACACAACGAGGGGGATACACGTACACAGTGAGGTAGGGGGACACACGCACGCAGCGAGGTGGGGTACACACGCACACAGCGAGGGGGGGAACACACGCACACAGCGAGGGGGGACACGCTCACACACAGTGAGGGAGGGGGACACAAAACAGCGAAGGAGGGACACACACGCACACAGCGGGGGGGACACATGCACACAGCGGGGCGGGACACACGCACAGAGCAAGTGTGGCACGCACACACACAGCGAGGGAGGGGGGCACGCTCACACACAGCGAGGGGGGACGGACACACACACACACACACACACACAGCAAGGGGGGACACACGTACACGCACACAGCGAGGTGGGGACACACGCACACAGCGAGGTGGGGATACACGCACACAGCGAGGGGTGGACACGCACGCAGCGAGGGGGGGATACATGCACACACACAATGAGAGAGGGACACGCACACACACAGCAAGGGGGGACACACGCACACTCACACAGCGAGGGGGAGACACACGCACACAGCGAAGGGGACACACGCACACACACAGCGAGGGGAGACACACGCACACAGCAAGGTCGGGGACACACGCACACACAGCGAGGTGGGGGACACACGCACACACACAGCGAGGTGGGGGATACACGCACACACACAGCGAGGGGGGACACACGCATACACACAGCGAGGGGGGACGGACACACACACACACTAAGCGAGGGGGGACACACGCACACGCACAAAGTGAGGGGGGCACACGCACACACACAGTGTGGGAGGGACACACGCACACAGCAAGTGGGGGACACACGCACACAGCGAGGGGAGGACACACGCACACAGCGAGGGGTGGACACACGCACACAGCGAGGGGGGGACACACGCACACAGCGAGTGGGGACACACACACACACAGCGAGGGGGGGACACACGCACACAGCGAGGGGGGCGACACACACACACAGCGAGGGGGGACACATGCACACAGCGAGGGGGGAGACACGCACACAGCGAGGGGGGGAGACACGCACACAGCGAGGGGGTGACACACGCACACAGCGAGGGGGGGACACACGCACACAGCGAGGGGGGACACACGCACACAGCGAGGGGGGGAGACACGCACACAGCGACGGGGGACACACGCACACAGCGAGGGGAGGACACACGCACACAGCGAGGGGGGGACACACGCACACAGCGAGGGGGGGACACACGCACACAGCGAGGGGGGACACACGCACACAGCGAGGGGGGATAAACGCACACAGCGAGAGATGGACACCTGCACACAGCGAGGGGGGTCACACGCACACAGCGAGGGGGGGACACACGCACACAGCGAGGGGGGACACACGCACACAGCGAGGGGGGTCACACGCACACAGCAAGGGGGGGACACACGCACACAGCGAGGGGGGGTCACACGCACACAGCGAGGGGGGGACACACACACAGTGAGGGGGGGACACACGCACACAGCGAGGGGGGGACACACGCACACAGCGAGGTGGGGACACACGCACACAGCGAGGGGGGACACACGCACACAGCGAGGGGAGGTCACGATCACAGACAGTAAAGGAGGAACACGCTCACACACAGCGAGGGGGGACACGCTCACACACAGCGAGGGAGGGACACACACACACACAGCGAGGGGGGGACACACGCACACAGCGAGGGGAGGGACACACGCAAACAGCGAGGGGGCACACACACACACAGCGAGGGGGGACACATGCACACAGCGAGGGGGGGGCACACGCACACAGTGAGGGGGGACACACGCACACAGCGAGGGGGGGACACACGCACACAGCGAGGGGAGGTCACGATCACAGACAGTGAAGGAGGAACACGCTCACACACAGCGAGGGGGGACACGCTCACTCACAGCGAGGGGGGACACACACAAACAGCGACGGGGGGACACACACAAACAGCGAGGGGGGACACACGCAAACAGCGAGGGGGGGACATGATCACACACAGCGAGGGAGGGGGAACACGCTCACAGACAGCGAGGGAGGGACATGCACACACACAGCGAGGGGGGGACAAACGCACACAGCGAGGGGGGGGACACACGCACACAGCGGGGGGGGGGGACACACGCACACAGAGAGAGGGAGACACACGCACACAGAGAGGGGGCTGACACACGCATACAGGGGGGGCACACGCACACAGCGAGGGGGACACACACGCACACAGCGAGGGGGGGACACACGCACACAGCGAGTGGGGGACCCACGCACACAGCGAGGGGGGACATGATCACACACAGCGAGGGAGGGGGAACACGCACACAGCGGGGGGGACACACGCACACAGAGAGAGGGGGACACACGCACACAGAGAGGGGGGCGACACACGCATACAGGGGGGGCACACGCACACAGCGAGGGGGGACACACACACACAGTGAGGGGGGACACACGCACACAGCGAGGGGGGGACACACGCACACAGCGAGGGGGGGAAACACGCACACAGCGAGGGGGGGACATGATCACACACAGCGAGGGAGGGGGAACACGCTCACAGACAGCGAGGGAGGGACATGCACACACACAGCGAGGGGGGGACACACGCACACAGCGAGGGGGGGACACACGCACACAGCGAGGGGGGGACACACGCACACAAAGGGGGGGGGACACACGCACACAGAGAGAGGGGGACACACGCACACAGAGAGGGGGGCGACACACGCATACATGGGGGGGACACGCACACAGCGAGGGGGGGATACACGCACACAGCGAGGGGGGGACACACGCACACAGCGAGTGGGGGACACCCGCACACAGCGAGGGGGGGAACACACGCACACAGCGAGGGGGGACACACACGCACACATCGAGGGGGGACACACGCACACACACACAGCGAGGAGGAGACACACGCACACAGCGAAGGGGACACACGCACACACACAGCGAGGGGAGACACACGCACACAGCAAGGTGGGGGACACACGCACACACAGCGAGGTGGGGGACACACGCACACACACAGCGAGGTGGGGGACACACGCATACACACAGCGAGGGGGACACACGCATACACACAGCGAGGGGGGACGGACACACACACACACACAAAGCGAGGGGGGACACACGCACACGCACAAAGTGAGGGGGGCACACGCACACACACAGTGTGGGAGGGACACACGCACACAGCAAGTGGGGGACACACGCACACAGCGAGGGGGGGACACACGCACACAGCGAGGGGGGGACACACGCACACAGCGAAGGGGGACACACACACACACAGCGAGGGGGGGACACACGCACACAGCGAGGGGGGCGACACACACACACAGCGAGGGGGGACACATGCACACAGCGAGGGGGGAGACACGCACACAGCGAGGGGGGGAGACACGCACACAGCGAGGGGGCGACACACGCACACAGCGAGGGGGGGACACACGCACACAGCGAGGGGGGACACACGCACACAGCGAGGGGGGGAGACACGCACACAGCGACGGGGGACACACACGCACACAGCGAGGGGGGCGACACACGCACACAGCAAGGTGGGGGACACACGCATGCAGCGAGGTGGGGGACACACGCACACAGTGTGGGAGGGGGACACAGGCACACAGTGTGGGAGGGGGAGACACGCAAACAGCGAGGGGGGGAGACACGCACACAGCGAGGGGGGGACACACGCACACAGCGAGGGGGGGGACACACGCACATAGCGAGGGGGGACACACGCACACAGCGAGGGGGGAGACACGCACACAGCGAGGGGGGACACACACACACACAGCGAGGGGGGGACACATGCACACAGCGAGGACACACACACACACACACACACACACAGCGAGGGGGGACACACGCACACCGCGAGGGGGGACACACACACACAGCGAGGGGGAAACACACACACACAGCGAGGGGGAGGACACACTTACACAAGTGAGGGAGGGGGACACATACACAGCGAAGGGAGGGACACGCTCACATACAGCGAGGGAGGGTCACGGTCACACTCAGCGAGGGGGGGACACACGCACAAAGCGAGGTGGGGGACACATGCACACAGCGAGGTGGGGGACACGCGCACACACAGCGAGGGGGGGACACACACACAGCAAAGGAGGGACACGCTAACACACAGCGAGGGGGGACATACGCACACAGCGAGGGGGGACACACACGCACACAACGAGGGGGATACACGTACACAGCGAGTGGGGGAAACACGCACACAGCGAGGGGGGGGAAACACGCACACAGCGAGGGGGGGGACACGCACACACACAGTGAGGGAGGGGGACACACACACAGCGAAGGAGGGACGCGCTCACAGACAGCGAGAGAGGGACACGCTCACACACAGCGAGGGGACACACACACACACAGCGAGGGAGGGGGCACGTACACACACAGTGAGGGAGGGGGACATGCACACACACAGCGAGGGAGGGGTGCACGCACACACACAGCGAGGGGGGACGGACACACACACACACACACACACAGCGAGGGGAGGGACACGCACACATACAGCGGAGGGAGGGACACGGTCACACTCAGCGAGGGGGGGACACACGCACACAGCGAGGTTGGGGACACACGCACACAGCGAGGTGGGGGACACGCACACACACAGCGAGGGGGGGACACACACACAGCAAAGGAGGGACACACTCACACACAGCGAGGGGGGACATACGCACACAGCGAGGGGGGACACACACGCACACAACGAGGGGGATACACGTACACAGTGAGGTAGGGGGACACACGCACGCAGCGAGGTGGGGTACACACGCACACAGCGAGGGGGGGAACACACGCACACAGCGAGGGGGGACACGCTCACACACAGTGAGGGAGGGGGACACAAAACAGCGAAGGAGGGACACACACGCACACAGCGGGGGGGACACATGCACACAGCGGGGCGGGACACACGCACAGAGCAAGTGTGGCACGCACACACACAGCGAGGGAGGGGGGCACGCTCACACACAGCGAGGGGGGACGGACACACACACACACACACACACACAGCAAGGGGGGACACACGTACACGCACACAGCGAGGTGGGGACACACGCACACAGCGAGGTGGGGATACACGCACACAGCGAGGGGTGGACACGCACGCAGCGAGGGGGGGATACATGCACACACACAGTGAGAGAGGGACACGCACACACACAGCAAGGGGGGACACACGCACACTCACACAGCGAGGGGGAGACACACGCACACAGCGAAGGGGACACACGCACACACACAGCGAGGGGAGACACACGCACACAGCAAGGTCGGGGACACACGCACACACAGCGAGGTGGGGGACACACGCACACACACAGCGAGGTGGGGGATACACGCACACACACAGCGAGGGGGGACACACGCATACACACAGCGAGGGGGGACGGACACACACACACACTAAGCGAGGGGGAACACACGCACACGCACAAAGTGAGGGGGGCACACGCACACACACAGTGTGGGAGGGACACACGCACACAGCAAGTGGGGGACACACGCACACAGCGAGGGGAGGACACACGCACACAGCGAGGGGTGGACACACGCACACAGCGAGGGGGGGACACACGCACACAGCGAGTGGGGACACACACACACACAGCGAGGGGGGGACACACGCACACAGCGAGGGGGGCGACACACACACACAGCGAGGGGGGACACATGCACACAGCGAGGGGGGAGACACGCACACAGCGAGGGGGGGAGACACGCACACAGCGAGGGGGTGACACACGCACACAGCGAGGGGGGGACACACGCACACAGCGAGGGGGGACACACGCACACAGCGAGGGGGGGAGACACGCACACAGCGACGGGGGACACACGCACACAGCGAGGGGAGGACACACGCACACAGCGAGGGGGGGACACACGCACACAGCGAGGGGGGGACACACGCACACAGCGAGGGGGGACACACGCACACAGCGAGGGGGGATAAACGCACACAGCGAGAGATGGACACCTGCACACAGCGAGGGGGGTCACACGCACACAGCGAGGGGGGGACACACGCACACAGCGAGGGGGGACACACGCACACAGCGAGGGGGGTCACACGCACACAGCAAGGGGGGGACACACGCACACAGCGAGGGGGGGTCACACGCACACAGCGAGGGGGGGACACACACACAGTGAGGGGGGGACACACGCACACAGCGAGGGGGGGACACACGCACACAGCGAGGTGGGGACACACGCACACAGCGAGGGGGGACACACGCACACAGCGAGGGGAGGTCACGATCACAGACAGTAAAGGAGGAACACGCTCACACACAGCGAGGGGGGACACGCTCACACACAGCGAGGGAGGGACACACACACACACAGCGAGGGGGGGACACACGCACACAGCGAGGGGAGGGACACACGCAAACAGCGAGGGGGCACACACACACACAGCGAGGGGGGACACATGCACACAGCGAGGGGGGGGCACACGCACACAGTGAGGGGGGACACACGCACACAGCGAGGGGGGGACACACGCACACAGCGAGGGGAGGTCACGATCACAGACAGTGAAGGAGGAACACGCTCACACACAGCGAGGGGGGACACGCTCACTCACAGCGAGGGGGGACACACACAAACAGCGACGGGGGGACACACACAAACAGCGAGGGGGGACACACGCAAACAGCGAGGGGGGGACATGATCACACACAGCGAGGGAGGGGGAACACGCTCACAGACAGCGAGGGAGGGACATGCACACACACAGCGAGGGGGGGACAAACGCACACAGCGAGGGGGGGGACACACGCACACAGCGGGGGGGGGGGACACACGCACACAGAGAGAGGGAGACACACGCACACAGAGAGGGGGCTGACACACGCATACAGGGGGGGCACACGCACACAGCGAGGGGGACACACACGCACACAGCGAGGGGGGGACACACGCACACAGCGAGTGGGGGACCCACGCACACAGCGAGGGGGGACATGATCACACACAGCGAGGGAGGGGGAACACGCACACAGCGGGGGGGACACACGCACACAGAGAGAGGGGGACACACGCACACAGAGAGGGGGGCGACACACGCATACAGGGGGGGCACACGCACACAGCGAGGGGGGACACACACACACAGTGAGGGGGGACACACGCACACAGCGAGGGGGGGACACACGCACACAGCGAGGGGGGGAAACACGCACACAGCGAGGGGGGGACATGATCACACACAGCGAGGGAGGGGGAACACGCTCACAGACAGCGAGGGAGGGACATGCACACACACAGCGAGGGGGGGACACACGCACACAGCGAGGGGGGGACACACGCACACAGCGAGGGGGGGACACACGCACACAAAGGGGGGGGGACACACGCACACAGAGAGAGGGGGACACACGCACACAGAGAGGGGGGCGACACACGCATACATGGGGGGGACACGCACACAGCGAGGGGGGGATACACGCACACAGCGAGGGGGGGACACACGCACACAGCGAGTGGGGGACACCCGCACACAGCGAGGGGGGGAACACACGCACACAGCGAGGGGGGACACACACGCACACATCGAGGGGGGACACACGCACACACACACAGCGAGGAGGAGACACACGCACACAGCGAAGGGGACACACGCACACACACAGCGAGGGGAGACACACGCACACAGCAAGGTGGGGGACACACGCACACACAGCGAGGTGGGGGACACACGCACACACACAGCGAGGTGGGGGACACACGCATACACACAGCGAGGGGGACACACGCATACACACAGCGAGGGGGGACGGACACACACACACACACAAAGCGAGGGGGGACACACGCACACGCACAAAGTGAGGGGGGCACACGCACACACACAGTGTGGGAGGGACACACGCACACAGCAAGTGGGGGACACACGCACACAGCGAGGGGGGGACACACGCACACAGCGAGGGGGGGACACACGCACACAGCGAAGGGGGACACACACACACACAGCGAGGGGGGGACACACGCACACAGCGAGGGGGGCGACACACACACACAGCGAGGGGGGACACATGCACACAGCGAGGGGGGAGACACGCACACAGCGAGGGGGGGAGACACGCACACAGCGAGGGGGCGACACACGCACACAGCGAGGGGGGGACACACGCACACAGCGAGGGGGGACACACGCACACAGCGAGGGGGGGAGACACGCACACAGCGACGGGGGACACACACGCACACAGCGAGGGGGGCGACACACGCACACAGCAAGGTGGGGGACACACGCATGCAGCGAGGTGGGGGACACACGCACACAGTGTGGGAGGGGGACACAGGCACACAGTGTGGGAGGGGGAGACACGCAAACAGCGAGGGGGGGAGACACGCACACAGCGAGGGGGGGACACACGCACACAGCGAGGGGGGGGACACACGCACATAGCGAGGGGGGACACACGCACACAGCGAGGGGGGAGACACGCACACAGCGAGGGGGGACACACACACACACAGCGAGGGGGGGACACATGCACACAGCGAGGACACACACACACACACACACACACACAGCGAGGGGGGACACACGCACACCGCGAGGGGGGACACACACACACAGCGAGGGGGAAACACACACACACAGCGAGGGGGAGGACACACTTACACAAGTGAGGGAGGGGGACACATACACAGCGAAGGGAGGGACACGCTCACATACAGCGAGGGAGGGTCACGGTCACACTCAGCGAGGGGGGGACACACGCACAAAGCGAGGTGGGGGACACATGCACACAGCGAGGTGGGGGACACGCGCACACACAGCGAGGGGGGGACACACACACAGCAAAGGAGGGACACGCTAACACACAGCGAGGGGGGACATACGCACACAGCGAGGGGGGACACACACGCACACAACGAGGGGGATACACGTACACAGCGAGTGGGGGACACACGCACACAGCGAGGGGGGGGAAACACGCACACAGCGAGGGGGGGGACACGCACACACACAGTGAGGGAGGGGGACACACACACAGCGAAGGAGGGACGCGCTCACAGACAGCGAGAGAGGGACACGCTCACACACAGCGAGGGGACACACACACACACAGCGAGGGAGGGGGCACGTACACACACAGTGAGGGAGGGGGACATGCACACACACAGCGAGGGAGGGGTGCACGCACACACACAGCGAGGGGGGACGGACACACACACACACACACACACAGCGAGGGGAGGGACACGCTCACATACAGCGAGGGAGGGACACGGTCACACTCAGCGAGGGGGGGACACACGCACACAGCGAGGTGGGGGACACACGCACACAGCGAGGTGGGGGACACGCACACACACAGCGAGGGGGGGACACACACACAGCAAAGGAGGGACACACTCACACACAGCGAGGGGGGACATACGCACACAGCGAGGGGGGACACACACGCACACAACGAGGGGGATACACGTACACAGTGAGGTAGGGGGACACACGCACGCAGCGAGGTGGGGTACACACGCACACAGCGAGGGGGGGAACACACGCACACAGCGAGGGGGGACACGCTCACACACAGTGAGGGAGGGGGACACAAACACAGCGAAGCAGGGACACACACGCACACAGCGGGGGGGACACATGCACACAGCGGGGCGGGACACACGCACAGAGCATGTGTGGCACGCACACACACAGCGAGGGAGGGGGGCACGCTCACACACAGCGAGGGGGGACGGACACACACACACACACACACACACAGCAAGGGGGGACACACGTACACGCACACAGCGAGGTGGGGACACACGCACACAGCGAGGTGGGGATACACGCACACAGCGAGGGGTGGACACGCACGCAGCGAGGGGGTATACATGCACACACACAGTGAGAGAGGGACACGCACACACACAGCAAGGGGGGACACACGCACACACACACAGCGAGGGGGAGACACACGCACACAGCGAAGGGGACACACGCACACACACAGCGAGGGGAGACACACGCAAACAGCAAGGTCGGGGACACACGCACACACAGCGAGGTGGGGGACACACGCACACACACAGCGAGGTGGGGGACACACGCACACACACAGCGAGGGGGGACACACGCATACACACAGCGAGGGGGGACGGACACACACACACACAAAGCGAGGGGGGACACACGCACACGCACAAAGTGAGGGGGGCACACGCACACACACAGTGTGGGAGGGACACACGCACACAGCAAGTGGGGGACACACGCACACAGCGAGGGGAGGACACACGCACACAGCGAGGGGTGGACACACGCACACAGCGAGGGGGGGGACACACGCACACAGCGAGTGGGGACACACACACACACAGCGAGGGGGGGACACACGCACACAGCGAGGGGGGCGACACACACACACAGCGAGGGGGGACACACGCACACAGCGAGGGGGGAGACACGCACACAGCGAGGGGGGGAGACACGCACACAGCGAGGGGGCGACACACGCACACAGCGAGGGGGGGACACACGCACACAGCGAGGGGGGACACACGCACACAGCGAGGGGGGGAGACACGCACACAGCGACGGGGGACACACACGCACACAGCGAGGGGGGCGACACACGCACACAGCAAGGTGGGGGACACACGCATGCAGCGAGGTGGGGGACACACGAACACAGTGTGGGAGGGGGACACAGGCACACAGTGTGGGAGGGGGAGACACGCACACAGCGAGGGGGGGAGACACGCACACAGCGAGGGGGACACACACGCACACAGCGAGGGGGGGGACACACGCACCCAGCGAGGGGGGACACACGCACACAGCGAGGGGGGAGACACGCACACAGTGAGGGGGGGACACACGCACACAGCGAGGGGGGCGACACACACACACAGCGAGGGGGGACACACGCACACAGCGAGGGGGCGACACACGCACACAGCTAGGGGGGGACACACGCACACAGCGAGGGGGGACACACGCACACAGTGAGGGGGGGAGACACGCACACAGCGACGGGGGACACACACGCACACAGCGAGCGGGGCGACACACGCACACAGCAAGGTGGGGGACACACGCATGCAGCGAGGTGGGGGACACACGCACACAGTGTGGGAGGGGACACAGGCACACAGTGTGGGAGGGGGAGACACGCACACAGCGAGGGGGGAGACACGCACACAGCGAGGGGGGGACACACGCACACAGCGAGGGGGACACACACGCACACAGCGAGGGGGGACACACGCACACAGCGAGGGGGGAGACACGCACACAGCAAGGGGGGACACACACGCACACAGCGAGGGGGACACACGCACACAGCGAGGGGAGCGACACACGCACACAGCAAGGTGGGGGACACACGCATGCAGCGAGGTGGTGGACACACGCACACAGTGTGGGAGGCGGACACACGCACACAGTGTGGGAGGGGGAGACACGCACACAGCGAGGGGGGACACACGCACACATCGAGGTGGGGGACACACGTACACAGCGAGGTGGGGGACACGCACACAGCGAGGTAGGGGATCACATGCACGCAGCAAGGTGGGGGACACACGCACACAGTGAGGTAGGGGGACACACGCACGCAGCGAGGTCGGGTACACACGCACACAGCGAGGGGGGGAACACACGCACACAGCGAGGGGGGGACACGCTCACACACAGTGAGGGAGGGGACACAAACACAGCGAAGGAGGGACACACACGCACACAGCGGGGGGGACACATGCACACAGCGGGGCGGGACACACGCACACAGCGAGGGGGGCACGCACACACACAGCGAGGGAGGGGGGCACGCACACACACAGCGAGGGGACACACACACACACACACACAGCGAGGGGGGACACACGTACACGCACACAGCGAGGTGGGGACACACGCACACAGCGAGGTGGGGATACACGCACACAGCGAGGGGGAACACGCACGCAGCGAGGGGGGGATACATGCACACACACAGTGAGGGAGGGACACGCACACACACAGCAAGGGGGGACACACGCACACACACACAGCGAGGGGGAGACAAACGCACACAGCGAAGGGGACACACGCACACACACAGCGAGGGGAGACACACGCACACAGCAAGGTGGGGGACACACGCACACACAGCGAGGTGGGGGACACACGCACACACACAGCGAGGTGGGGGACACACGCACACACACAGCGAGGGGAGACACACGCACACAGCAAGGTGGGACACACACGCACACACAGCGAGGTGGGGGACACACGCACACACACAGCAAGGTGGGGGACACACGCACACACAGCGAGGTGGGGGACACACGCACACACACAGCGAGGTGGGGGACACACGCACACACACAGCGAGGGGGGACACACGCATACACACAGCGAGGGGGGACGGACACACACACACACAAAGCGAGGGGGGACACACGCACACGCACAAAGTGAGGGGGGCACACGCACACACACAGTGTGGGAGGGACACACGCACACAGCAAGGTGGGGGACACACGCACACAGCGAGGGGAGGACACACGCACACAGCGAGGGGGGGACACACGCACACAGCGAGGGGGGACACACGCACACAGCGAGGGGGGATAAACGCACACAGCGAGAGATGGACACCTGCACACAGCGAGGGGGGTCACACGCACACAGCGAGGGGGGGACACACGCACACAGCGAGGGGGGACACACGCACACAGCGAGGGGGGTCACACGCACACAGCAAGGGGGGGACACACGCACACAGCGAGGGGGGGTCACACGCACACAGCGAGGGGGGGACACACACACAGTGAGGGGGGTCACACGCACACAGCGAGGGGGGGACACACGCACACAGCGAGGTGGGGACACACGCACACAGCGAGGGGGGACACACGCACACAGCGAGGGGAGGTCACGATCACAGACAGTAAAGGAGGAACACGCTCACACACAGCGAGGGGGGACACGCTCACACACAGCGAGGGAGGGACACACACACACACAGCGAGGGGGGGGACTCACGCACACAGCGAGGGGAGGGACACACGCAAACAGCGAGGGGACACACACACACACACACAGCGAGGGGGGACACATGCACACAGCGAGGGGGGGGCACACGCACACAGCGAGGGGGGACACACGCACACAGCGAGGGGGGGACACACGCACACAGCGAGGGGAGGTCACGATCACAGACAGTGAAGGAGGAACACGCTCACACACAGCGAGGGGGGACACGCTCACTCACAGCGAGGGGGGACACACACAAACAGCGACGGGGGGACACACGCAAACAGCGAGGGGGGACACACGCAAACAGCGAGGGGGGGACATGATCACACACAGCGAGGGAGGGGGAACACGCTCACAGACAGCGAGGGAGGGACATGCACACACACAGCGAGGGGGGGACAAACGCACACAGCGAGGGGGGGGACACACGCACACAGCGGGGGGGGGGACACACGCACACAGAGAGAGGGGGACACACGCACACAGAGAGGGGGGTGACACACGCATACAGGGGGGGCACACGCACACAGTGAGGGGGGGACACACGCACACAGCGAGGGGGGGACACACGCACACAGCGAGTGGGGGACCCACGCACACAGCGAGGGGGGGAACACACGCACACTGCGAGGGGGGACACACACGCACACAGCGAGGAGGGGGACACACGCACACAGCGAGGTGGGACACACGCACACAGCGATTGGGGGATACACGCACACAGCAAGGGGGGACACACACATACACACACACAGCGAGGGGGGTCACACGCACACACAGCGAGGGGGGGCACACGCACACCGCGAGGGGGGACACACGCACACAGCGAGGGGGGACACACACACACAGCGAGGGGGAAACACACACACACAGCGAGGGGGAGGACAAACTTACACAAGTGAGGGAGGGGGACACATACACAGCGAAGGGAGGGACACGCTCACATACAGCGAGGGAGGGACACGGTCACACTCAGCGAGGGGGGGACACACGCACAAAGCGAGGTGGGGGACACACGCACACAGTGAGGTGGGGGACACGCGCACACACAGCGAGGGGGGACACACACACAGCAAAGGAGGGACACGCTCACACACAGCGAGGGGGGACATACGCACACAGCGAGGGGGGACACACACGATAACAACGAGGGGGATACACGTACACAGCGAGTGGGGGACACACGCACACAGCGAGGGGGGGGAAACACGCACACAGCGAGGGGGGGGACACGCACACACACAGTGAGGGTGGGGGACACACACACAGCGAAGGAGGGACGCGTTCACAGACAGCGAGAGAGGGACACGCTCACACACAGCGAGGGGACACACACACACACACAGCGAGGGAGGGGGCACGCACACACACAGCGAGGGAGGGGGACATGCACACACACAGCGAGGGAGGGGGGGCACGCACACACACACACAGCGAGGGGGGACGGACACACACACACACACACACACACACACAGCGAGGGGAGGGACACGCTCACATACAGCGAGGGAGGGACACGGTCACACTCAGCGAGGGGGGGACACACGCACACAGCGAGGTGGGGGACACACGCACACAGCGAGGTGGGGGACACGCGCACACACAGCGAGGGGGGATACACACACAGTAAAGGAGGGACACGCTCACACACAGCGAGGGGGGACATACGCACACAGCGAGGGGGGACACACACGCACACAACGAGGGGGATACACGTACACAGTGAGGTAGGGGGACACACGCACGCAGCGAGGTGGGGTACACACGCACACAGCGAGGGGGGGAACACACGCACACAGCGAGGGGGGGACACGCTCACACACAGTGAGGGAGGGGGACACAAACACAGCGAAGGAGGGACACACACGCACACAGCGGGGGGGACACATGCACACAGCGGGGCGGGACACACGCACACAGCAAGTGTGGCACGCACACACACAGCGAGGGAGGGGGGCACGCACACACACAGCGAGGGGGGACGGACACACACACACACACACTCACAGCAAGGGGGGACACACGTACACGCACACAGCGAGGTGGGGACACACGCACACAGCGAGGTGGGGATACACGCACACAGCGAGGGGGGGACACGCACGCAGCGAGGGGGGGATACATGCACACACACAGTGAGGGAGGGACACGCACACACACAGCAAGGGGGGACACACGCACACACACCCAGCGAGGGGGAGACACACGCACACAGCGAAGGGGACACACGCACACACACAGCGAGGGGAGACACACGCACACAGCAAGGTGGGGGACACACGCACACACAGCGAGGGGAGGTCACGATCACAGACAGTAAAGGAGGAACACGCTCACACACAGCGAGTGGGGACACGCTCACACACAGCGAGGGAGGGACACACACACACACAGCGAGGGGGGGACACACGCACACAGCGAGGGGAGGGACACACGCAAACAGCGAGGGGACACACACACACACACACACAGCGAGGGGGGACACATGCACACCGCGAGGGGGGGGCACACGCACACAGCGAGGGGGGGACACACGCACACAGCGAGGGGGGGACACACGCACACAGCGAGGGGAGGTCACGATCACAGACAGTGAAGGAGGAACACGCTCACACACAGCGAGGGGGGACACGCTCACTCACAGCGAGGGGGGACACACACAAACAGCGAGGGGGGGACACACGCAAACAGCGAGGGGGGACACACGCAAACAGCGAGGGGGGGACATGATCACACACAGCGAGGGAGGGGACAAACGCACACAGCGAGGGGGGGGACACACGCACACAGCGGGGGGGGGGACACACGCACACAGAGAGAGGGGGACACACGCACACAGAGAGGGGGGTGACACACGCATACAGGGGGGGCACACGCACACAGCGAGGGGGGGACACACGCACACAGCGAGGGGGGAGACACGCACACAGCGAGTGGGGGACCCACGCACACAGCGAGGGGGGGAACACACGCACACAGCGAGGGGAGACACACACGCACACAGCGAGGAGGGGGACACACGCACACAGCGAGGGGGGACACACGCACACAGCGATTGGGGGATACACGCGCACAGCAAGGGGGGACACACACATACACACACACAGCGAGGGGGGACACACGCACACACAGCGAGGGGGGACACACGCACACCGCGAGGGGGGACACACGCACACAGCGAGGGGGGACACACACACACAGCGAGGGGGAAACACACACACACAGCGAGGGGGAGGACACACTTACACAAGTGAGGGAGGGGGACACATACACAGCGAAGGGAGGGACACGCTCACATTGAGCGAGGGAGGGACACGGTCACACTCAGCGAGGGGGGGACACACGCACAAAGCGAGGTGGGGGACACACGCACACAGCGAGGTGGGGGACACGCGCACACACAGCGAGGGGGGACACACACACAGCAAAGGAGGGACACGCTCACACACAGCGAGGGGGGACATACGCACACAGCGAGGGGGGACACACACGATAACAACGAGGGGGATACACGTACACAGCGAGTGGGGGACACACGCACACAGCCTGGGGGGGGAAACACGCACACAGCGAGGGGGGGGACACGCACACACACAGTGAGGGAGGGGGACACACACACAGCGAAGGAGGGACGCGCTCACAGACAGCGAGAGAGGGACACGCTCACACACAGCGAGGGGACACACACACACACACAGCGAGGGAGGGGGCACGCACACACACAGCGAGGGAGGGGGACATGCACACACACAGCGAGGGAGTGGGGCACGCACACACACAGCGAGGGGGGACGGACACACACACACACACACACACACACACACAGCGAGGGGAGGGACACGCTCACATACAGCGAGGGAGGGACACGGTCACACTCAGCGAGGGGGGGACACACGCACACAGCGAGGTGGGGGACACACGCACACAGCGAGGTGGGGGACACGCGCACACACAGCGAGGGGGGATACACACACAGTAAAGGAGGGACACGCTCACACACAGCGAGGGGGGACATACGCACACAGCGAGGGGGGACACACACGCACACAACGAGGGGGATACACGTACACAGTGAGGTAGGGGGACACAGGCACGCAGCGAGGTGGGGTACACACGCACACAGCGAGGGGGGGACACGCTCACACACAGTGAGGGAGGGGGACACAAACACAGCGAAGGAGGGACACACACGCACACAGCGGGGGGGACACATGCACACAGCGGGGCGGGACACACGCACACAGCAAGTGTGGCACGCACACACACAGCGAGGGAGGGGGGCACGCACACACACAGCGAGGGGGGACGGACACACACACACACACACTCACAGCAAGGGGGGACACACGTACACGCACACAGCGAGGTGGGGACACACGCACACAGCGAGGTGGGGATACACGCACACAGCGAGGGGGGGACACGCACGCAGCGAGGGGGGGATACATGCACACACACAGTGAGGGAGGGACACGCACACACACAGCAAGGGGGGACACACGCACACACACACAGCGAGGGGGAGACACACGCACACAGCGAAGGGGACACACGCAAACACACAGCGAGGGGAGACACACGCACACAGCAAGGTGGGGGACACACGCACACACAGCGAGGTGGGACAAACACGCACACACACAGCGAGGTGGGGGACACACGCACACACACAGCGATGGGGGACACACGCATACACACAGCGAGGGGGGACGGACACACACACAGCGAGGGGGGGAGACACGCACACAGCGATGGGGGACACACACGCACACAGCGAGGGGGGCGACACATGCACACAGCAAGGTGGGGGACACACGCATGCAGCGAGGTGGGGGACACACGCACACAGTGTGGGAGGGGGACACAGGCACACAGTGTGGGAGGGGGAGACACGCACACAGCGAGGGGGGGAGACACGCACACAGCGAGGGGGGGACACACGCACAGAGCGAGCGGGGGGACACACGCACACAGCGAGGGGGGACACACGCACACAGCGAGGGGGGAAACACGCACACAGCGAGGGGACACACACACACACACAGCGAGGGGGCGACACACGCACACAGCGAGGGGGGCGACACAGACACACAGCGAGGGGGGACACACGCACACAGCGAGGGGGGAGACACGCACACAGCGAGGGGGGGAGACACGCACACAGCGAGAGGGCGACACACGCACACAGCGAGGGGGGGACACACGCACACAGCGAGGGGGGACACACGCACACAGCGAGGGGGGGAGACACGCACACAGCGACGGGGGACACACACGCACACAGCGAGGGGGGCGACACACGCACACAGCAAGGTGGGGGACACACGCATGCAGCGAGGTGGGGGACACACGCACACAGTGTGGGAGGGGGACACAGGCACACAGTGTGGGAGGGGGAGACACGCACACAGCGAGGTGGGGAGACACGCACACAGCGAGGGGGGGACACACGCACACAGCGAGGGGGGGGACACACGCACACAGCGAGGGGGGACACACGCACACAGCGAGGGGGGAGACACGCACACAGCGAGGAGGGACACACACGCACACAGCGAGGGGGGACACACGCACACAGCGAGGGGGGCGACACACGCACACAGCAAGGTGGGGGACACACGCATGCAGCGAGGTGGGGGACACACGCACACAGTGTGGGAGGCGGACACACGAACACAGTGTGGGAGGGGGAGACACGCACACAGCGAGGGGGGACACACGCACACAGCGAGTTGGGGGACACACGCACACAGCGAGGTGGGGGACACGCACACAGCGAGGTAGTGGATCACATGCACGCAGCGAGGTGGGGGACACACGCACACAGTGAGGTAGGGGGACACACGCACGCAGCGAGGTCGGGTACACACGCACACAGCGAGGGGGGGAACACACGCACACAGCGAGGGGGGGACACGCTCACACACAGTGAGGGAGGGGGACACAAACACAACGAAGGAGGGACACACACGCACACAGCGGGGGGGACACATGCACACAGCGGGGCGGGACACACGCACACAGCGAGGGGGGCACGCACACACACAGCGAGGGAGGGGGGCACGCACACACACAGCGAGGGGACACACACACACACACACACACAGCGAGGGGGGACACACGTACACGCACACAGCGAGGTGGGGACACACGCACACAGCGAGGTGGGGATACACGCACACAGCGAGGGGGGGACACGCACGCAGCGAGGGGGGTATACATGCACACACACAGTGAGGGAGGGACACGCACACACACAGCAAGGGGGGACACACGCACACACACACAGCGAGGGGGAGACAAATGCACACAGCGAAGGGGACACACGCACACACACAGCGAGGGGAGACACACGCACACAGCAAGGTGGGGGACACACGCACACACAGCGAGGTGGGGGACACACGCACACACACAGCGAGTTGGGGGACACACGCACACACACAGCGAGGGGGGACACACGCATACACACAGCGAGGGGGGACGGACACAAACACACACAAAGCGAGGGGGGACACACGCACACGCACAAAGTGAGGGGGTCACACGCACACACACAGTGTGGGAGGGACACACGCACAAATAAGTGGGGGACACACGCACACAGCGAGGGGAGGACACACGCACACAGCGAGGGGTGGACACACGCACACAGCGAGGGGGGGACACACGCACACAGCAAGGGGGGGACACATGCACACAGCGAGGGGGGACACACGCACACAGCGAGAGAGGGACACCTGCACACAGCGAGGGGGGTCACACGCACACAGCGAGGGGGGGACACCTGCACACAGCGAGGGGGGTCACACGCACACAGTGAGGGGGGGACACACGCACACAGCGAGGGGGGACACACGCACACAGCGAGGGGGGTCACACGCACACAGCAAGTGGGGGACACACACACACACAGTGAGGGGGGACACATGCACACAGCGAGGGGGGGACACACGCACACAGCGAGGGGGGGACACACGCACACAGCGAGGGGGGCACACGCACACAGCGAGGGGAGGTCACGATCACAGACAGTGAAGGAGGAACACGCTCACACACAGCGAGGGAGGGACACGCTCACACACAGCGAGGGAGGGACACACACACACACAGCGAGGGGGGGACACACGCACACAGCGAGGGGAGGGACACATGCACACAGCGAGGGTACACACACACACACACAGCGAGGGGGGACACATGCACACAGCGAGGGGGGCCACACGCACACAGCGAGGGGGGGACACACGCACACAGCGAGGGGGGGACACACACACACAGTGAGGGGGGACACACGCACACAGCGAGGGGGACACACACACACACAGCGAGGGGGGGACACACGCACACAGCGAGGGGAGGTCACGATCACAGACAGCGAGGGGGGACACACGCAAGCAGCGAGGGGGGGACACACGCAAACAGCGAGGGGGGGACATGATCAGACACAGTGAGAGAGGGGGAACATGATCACAGACAGCGAGGGAGGGACATGCACACACACAGCGAGGGGGGGACACACGCACACAGCGAGGGGACACACACACACACAGCGAGGGAGGGGGCACGCACACACACAGCGAGGGAGGGGGACATGCACACACACAGCGAGGGAGGGGGGCACGCACACACACAGCGAGGGGGACGGACACACACACACACACACAAACACAGCGAGGGGAGGGACACGCTCACATACAGCGAGGGAGGGACACGGTCACACTCAGCGAGGGGGGGACACACGCACACAGCGAGGTGGGGGACACACGCACACAGCGAGGTGGGGGACTCGCACACACACAGCGAGGGGGGACACACACACAGCAAAGGAGGGACACACTCACACACAGCGAGGGGGGACATACGCACACAGCGAGGGGGGACACACACGCACACAGCGAGGGGGGGAACACACGCACACAGCGAGGGGGGGACACATGCACACAGCGAGGGGGGACACACGCACACAGCGAGGGGGGTCACACGCACACAGCAAGTGGGGGACACACACACACACAGTTAGGGGGGACACATGCACACAGCGAGGGGGGGACACACGCACACAGCGAGGGGGGGACACACGCACACAGCGAGGGGGGCACACGCACACAGCGAGGGGAGGTCACGATCACAGACAGTGAAGGAGGAACACGCTCACACACAGCGAGGGGGGACACGCTCACACACAGCGAGGGAGGGACACACACACACACAGCGAGGGGGGGACACACGCACACAGCGAGGGGAGGGACACATGCACACAGCGAGGGGACACACACACACACACAGCGAGGGGGGACACATGCACACAGCGAGGGGGGCCACACGCACACAGCGAGGGGGGGACACACGCACACAGCGAGGGGGGGACACACACACACAGTGAGGGGGGACACACGCACACAGCGAGGGGGACACACACACACACAGCGAGGGGGGGACACACGCACACAGCGAGGGGAGGTCACGATCACAGACAGCGAGGGGGGACACACGCAAGCAGCGAGGGGGGGACACACGCTAACAGCGAGGGGGGGACATGATCAGACACAGTGAGGGAGGGGGAACATGATCACAGACAGCGAGGGAGGGACATGCACACACACAGCGAGGGGGGGACACACGCACACAGCGAGGGGACACACACACACACAGCGAGGGAGGGGGCACGCACACACACAGCGAGGGAGGGGGACATGCACACACACAGCGAGGGAGGGGGGCACGCACACACACAGCGAGGGGGACGGACACACACACACACACACAAACACAGCGAGGGGAGGGACACGCTCACATACAGCGAGGGAGGGACACGGTCACACTCAGCGAGGGGGGGACACACGCACACAGCGAGGTGGGGGACACACGCACACAGCGAGGTGTGGGACACGCACACACACAGCGAGGGGGGACACACACGCACACAGCGAGGGGGGGAACACACGCATACAGCGAGGGGGGACACACGCACACAGCGAGGGGAGGTCACGATCACAGACAGTGAAGGAGGAACACGCTCACACACAGCGAGGGGGGGACACGCTCACACACAGCGAGGGAGGGACACACACACACACAGCGAGGGGGGTCACACGCACACAGCGAGGGGAGGGACACATGCACACAGCGAGGGGACACATGCACACACACAGCGAGGGAGGACACATGCACACAGCGAGGGGGGGCCACACGCACACAGAGAGGGGGGGAACCACGCACACAGCGAGGGGGGGACACACGCAAACAGCGAGGGGAGGTCACGATCACAGACAGTGAAGGAGGAACACGCTCACACACAGCGAGGGGGGACACGCTCACTCACAGCGAGGGGGGACACACACAAACAGCGAGGGGGGGACACACGCAAACAGCGAGGGGGGACACACGCAAACAGCGAGGGGGGGACATGATCACACACAGCGAGGGAGGGGGAACACGCACACAGACAGCGAGGGAGGGACATGCGCACACACAGCGAGGGGGGGACACACGCACACAGCGAGGGGGGGACACACGCACACAGCGGGGGGGGGGACACACGCACACAGAGAGAGGGGGACACACGCACACAGCGAGGGGGGACACACGCACACAGCGAGGGGAGTTCACGATCACAGACAGTGAAGGAGGAACACGCTCACACACAGCGAGGGGGTCACGCTCACTCACAGCGAAGGGGGACACACACAAACAGCGAGGGGGGGACACACGCAAACAGCGAGGGGGGACACACGCAAACAGCGAGGGGGGGCATGATCACACACAGCGAGGGAGGGGGAACACGCTCACAGACAGCGAGGGAGGGACATGCACACACACAGCGAGGGGGGGACACACGCACACAGCGAGGGGGGGGAAACACGCACACAGCGGGGGGGGGGACACACGCACACAGAGAGAGGGGGACACACGCACACAGAGAGGGGGGCGACACACGCATACAGGGGGGGCACACGCACACAGCGAGGGGGGGACACACGCACACAGCGAGGGGGGGACACACGCACACAGCGAGTGGGGGACACACGCACACAGCGAGGGGGGGAACACACGCACACAGCGAGGGGGGACACACATGCACACAGCGAGGGGGGGACACACGCACACAGCGAGGGGGGACACACGCACACAGCGATTGGGGGATACACGCACACAGCGAGGGGACACACACACACACACACACACACAGCGAGGGGGACACGCGCACACACAGCGAGGGGGGGACACACACACAGCAAAGGAGGGACACGCTCACACACAGCGAGGGGGGACATACGCACACAGCGAGGGGGGACACACACGCACACAACGAGGGGGATACATGTACACAGCGAGTGGGGGGGACACGCACACACACAGTGAGGGAGGGGGACACACACACAGCGAAGGAGGGACGCGCTCACAGACAGCGAGAGAGGGACATGCTCACACACAGCGAGGGGACACACACACACACACACAGCGAGGGAGGGGGCACGCACACACACAGCGAGGGAGGGGGACATGCACACACACAGCGAGGGAGGGGGGCACGCACACACACAGCGAGGGGGGACGGACACACACACACACACACACACACACACACAGCGAGGGGAGGGACACGCTCACATACAGCGAGGGAGGGACACGGTCACACTCAGCGAGGGGGGGACACACGCACACAGCGAGGTGGGGGACACACGCACACAGCGAGGTGGGGGACACGCGCACACACAGCGAGGGGGGATACACACACAGCAAAGGAGGGACACACTCACACACAGCGAGGGGGGACATACGCACACAGCGAGGGGGGACACACACGCACACAACGAGGGGGATACACGTACACAGTGAGGTAGGGGGACACACGCACGCAGCGAGGTGGGGTACACACGCACACAGCGTGGGGGGGAACACACGCACACAGCGAGGGGGGGACACGCTCACACACAGTGAGGGAGGGGGACACAAACACAGCGAAGGAGGGACACACACGCACACAGCGGGGGGGACACATGCACACAGCGGGGCGGGACACACGCACACAGCAAGTGTGGCACGCACACATACAGCGAGGGAGGGGGGCACGCACACACACAGCGAGGGGGGACGGACACACACACACACACACACACACACAGCACGGGGGGACACACGTACACGCACACAGCGAGGTGGGGACACACGCACACAGCGAGGTGGGGATACACGCACACAGCGAGGGGGGGACACGCACGCAGCGAGTGGGGGATACATGCACACACACAGTGAGGGACGGACACGCACACACACAGCAAGGGGGGCCACACGCACACACACCCAGCGAGGGGGAGACACACGCACACAGCGAAGGGGACACACGCACACACACAGCGAGGGGAGACGCACGCACACTGCAAGGTGGGGGACACACGCACACACAGCGAGGTGGGGGACACACGCACACACACAGCGAGGTGGGGGACACACGCACACACACAGCGAGGGGGGACACACGCATACACACAGCGAGGGGGGACGGACACACACACAGCGAGGGGGGAGACACGCACACAGCGACGGGGGACACACACGCACACAGCGAGGGGGGCGACACACGCACACAGCAAGGTGGGGGACACACGCATGCAGCAGAGTGGGGGACACACGCACACAATGTGGGAGGGGGACACAGGCACACAGTGTGGGAGGGGGAGACACGCACACAGCGAGGGGGGGAGACACGCACACAGCGAGGGGGGACACACGCACACAGCGGGGGGGGACACACGCACACAGCGAGGGGGGACACACGCACACAGCGAGGGGGGAGACACGCACACAGCGAGGGGGGACACACGCACACAGCGAGGGGGGAGACACGCACACAGCGAGGGGGGGAGACACGCACACAGCGAGGGGGCGACACACGCACACAGCGAGGGGGGGACACACGCACACAGCGAGGGGGGACACACGCACACAGCGAGGGGGGGAGACACGCACACAGCGACGGGGGACACACACGCACACAGCGAGGGGGGCGACACACGCACACAGCGAGGGGGGGACACACGCACACAGCGAGTGGGGGACACACGCACACAGCGAGGGGGGGAACACACGCACACAGCGAGGGGGGACACACATGCACACAGCGAGGGGGGGACACACGCACACAGCGAGGGGGGACACACGCACACAGCGATTGGGGGATACACGCACACAGCGAGGGGACACACACACACACACACACACACACACAGCGAGGGGGGACACACGCACACACAGCGAGGGGGGACACACGCACACCGCGAGGGGGGACACACGCACACAGCGAGGGGGGACACACACACACAGCGAGGGGGAAACACACACACACAGCGAGGGGGAGGACACACTTACACAAGTGAGGGAGGGGGACACATACACAGCGAAGGGAGGGACACGCTCACATACAGCGAGGGAGGGACACGGTCACACTCAGCGAGGGGGGGACACACGCACACAGCGAGGTGGGGGACACACGCACACAGCGAGGTGGGGGACACGCGCACACACAGCGAGGGGGGGACACACACACAGCAAAGGAGGGACACGCTCACACACAGCGAGGGGGGACACACGCACACAGCGAGGGGGGACACACACGCACACAACGAGGGGGATACATGTACACAGCGAGTGGGGGGGACACGCACACACACAGTGAGGGAGGGGGACACACACACAGCGAAGGAGGGACGCGCTCACAGACAGCGAGAGAGGGACATGCTCACACACAGCGAGGGGACACACACACACACACACAGCGAGGGAGGGGGCACGCACACACACAGCGAGGGAGGGGGACATGCACACACACAGCGAGGGAGGGGGGCACGCACACACACAGCGAGGGGGGACGGACACACACACACACACACACACACACACACAGCGAGGGGAGGGACACGCTCACATACAGCGAGGGAGGGACACGGTCACACTCAGCGAGGGGGGGACACACGCACACAGCGAGGTGGGGGACACACGCACACAGCGAGGTGGGGGACACGCGCACACACAGCGAGTGGGGATACACACACAGCAAAGGAGGGACACACTCACACACAGCGAGGGGGGACATACGCACACAGCGAGGGGGGACACACACGCACACAACGAGGGGGATACACGTACACAGTGAGGTAGGGGGACACACGCACGCAGCGAGGTGGGGTACACACGCACACAGCGAGGGGGGGAACACACGCACACAGCGAGGGGGGGACACGCTCACACACAGTGAGGGAGGGGGACACAAACACAGCGAAGGAGGGACACACACGCACACAGCGGGGGGGACACATGCACACAGCGGGGCGGGACACACGCACACAGCAAGTGTGGCACGCACACACACAGCGAGGGAGGGGGGCACGCACACACACAGCGAGGGGGGACGGACACACACACACACACACACACAGCACGGGGGGACACACGTACACGCACACAGCGAGGTGGGGACACACGCACACAGCGAGGTGGGGATACACGCACACAGCGAGGGGGGGACACGCACGCAGCGAGGGGGGGATACATGCACACACACAGTGAGGGACGGACACGCACACACACAGCAAGGGGGGCCACACGCACACACACACAGCGAGGGGGAGACACACGCACACAGCGAAGGGGACACACGCACACACACAGCGAGGGGAGACGCACGCACACTGCAAGGTGGGGGACACACGCACACACAGCGAGGTGGGGGACACACGCACACACACAGCGAGGTGGGGGACACACGCACACACACAGCGAGGGGGGACACACGCATACACACAGCGAGGGGGGACGGACACACACACAGCGAGGGGGGAGACACGCACACAGCGACGGGGGACACACACGCACACAGCGAGGGGGGCGACACACGCACACAGCAAGGTGGGGGACACACGCATGCAGCAGAGTGGGGGACACACGCACACAATGTGGGAGGGGGACACAGGCACACAGTGTGGGAGGGGGAGACACGCACGCAGCGAGGGGGGGAGACACGCACACAGCGAGGGGGGGACACACGCACACAGCGGGGGGGGACACACGCACACAGCGAGGGGGGACACACGCACACAGCGAGGGGGGAGACACGCACACAGCGAGGGGGGACACACGCACACAGCGAGGGGGGAGACACGCACACAGCGAGGGGGGGAGACACGCACACAGCGAGGGGGCGACACACGCACACAGCGAGGGGGGGACACACGCACACAGCGAGGGGGGACACACGCACACAGCGAGGGGGGGAGACACGCACACAGCGACGGGGGACACACACGCACACAGCGAGGGGGGCGACACAAGCACACAGCGAGAGGGGGACACACGCACACAGCGAGTGGGGGACACACGCACACAGCGAGGGGGGGAACACACGCACACAGCGAGGGGGGACACACATGCACACAGCGAGGGGGGGACACACGCACACAGCGAGGGGGGACACACGCACACAGCGATTGGGGGATACACGCACACAGCGAGGGGACACACACACACACACACACACACACACACACACACACAGCGAGGGGGGACACACGCACACACAGCGAGGGGGGACACACGCACACCGCGAGGGGGGACACACGCACACAGCGAGAGGGGACACACACACACAGCGAGGGGGAAACACACACACACAGCGAGGGGGAGGACACACTTACACAAGTGAGGGAGGGGGACACATACACAGCGAAGGGAGGGACACGCTCACATACAGCGAGGGAGGGACACGGTCACACTCAGCGAGGGGGGGACACACGCACACAGCGAGGTGGGGGACACACGCACACAGCGAGGTGGGGGACACGCGCACACACAGCGAGGGGGGGACACACACACAGCAAAGGAGGGACACGCTCACACACAGCGAGGGGGGACATACGCACACAGCGAGGGGGGACACACACGCACACAACGAGGGGGATACATGTACACAGCGAGTGGGGGGGACACGCACACACACAGTGAGGGAGGGGGACACACACAGCGAAGGAGGGACGCGCTCACAGACAGCGAGAGAGGGACATGCTCACACACAGCGAGGGGACACACACACACACACACAGCGAGGGAGGGGGCACGCACACACACAGCGAGGGAGGGGGACATGCACACACACAGCGAGGGAGGGGGGCACGCACACACACAGCGAGGGGGGACGGACACACACACACACACACACACACACACACACAGCGAGGGGAGGGACACGCTCACATACAGCGAGGGAGGGACACGGTCACACTCAGCGAGGGGGGGACACACGCACACAGCGAGGTGGGGGACACACGCACACAGCGAGGTGGGGGACACGCGCACACACAGCGAGGGGGGATACACACACAGCAAAGGAGGGACACACTCACACACAGCGAGGGGGGACATACGCACACAGCGAGGGGGGACACACACGCACACAACGAGGGGGATACACGTACACAGTGAGGTAGGGGGACACACGCACGCAGCGAGGTGGGGTACACACGCACACAGCGAGGGGGGGAACACACGCACACAGCGAGGGGGGGACACGCTCACACACAGTGAGGGAGGGGGACACAAACACAGCGAAGGAGGGACACACACGCACACAGCGGGGGGGACACATGCACACAGCGGGGCGGGACACACGCACACAGCAAGTGTGGCACGCACACACACAGCGAGGGAGGGGGGCACGCACACACACAGCGAGGGGGGACGGACACACACACACACACACACACACACAGCACGGGGGGACACACGTACACGCACACAGCGAGGTGGGGACACATGCACACAGCGAGGTGGGGATACACGCACACAGCGAGGGGGGGACACGCACGCAGCGAGGGGGGGATACATGCACACACACAGTGAGGGACGGACACGCACACACACAGCAAGGGGGGCCACACGCACACACACACAGCGAGGGGGAGACACACGCACACAGCGAAGGGGACACACGCACACACACAGCGAGGGGAAACACACGCACACTGCAAGGTGGGGGACACACGCACACACAGCGAGGTGGGGGACACACGCACACACACAGCGAGGTGGGGGACACACGCACACACACAGCGAGGGGGGACACACGCATACACACAGCGAGGGGGGACGGACACACACACAGCGAGGGGGGAGACACGCACACAGCGACGGGGGACACACACGCACACAGCGAGGGGGGCGACACACGCACACAGCAAGGTGGGGGACACACGCATGCAGCAGAGTGGGGGACACACGCACACAATGTGGGAGGGGGACACAGGCACACAGTGTGGGAGGGGGAGACACGCACACAGCGAGGGGGGGAGACACGCACACAGCGAGGGGGGGAAACACGCACACAGCGGGGGGGGACACACGCACACAGCGAGGGGGGACACACGCACACAGCGAGGGGGGAGACACGCACACAGCGAGGGGGGACACACGCACACAGCGAGGGGGGAGACACGCACACAGCGAGGGGGGGAGACACGCACACAGCGAGGGGGCGACACACGCACACAGCGAGGGGGGGACACACGCACACAGCGAGGGGGGACACACGCACACAGCGAGGGGGGAGACACGCACACAGCGAGGGGGGGAGACACGCACACAGCGAGGGGGCGACACACGCACACAGCAAGGTGGGGAAAACACGCACACAGCGAGGGGGGACACACGCACACAGCGAGGGGGGGAGACACGCACACAGCGAAGGGGGACACAGGCACACAGTGTGGGAGGGGGAGACACGCACACAGCGAGGGGGGGGAGACACGCACACAGCGAGGGGGGGACACGCTCACACACAGTGAGGGAGGGGGACACAAACACAGCGAAGGAGGGACACACACGCACACCGCGGGGGGGGACACATGCACACAGCGGGGCGGGACACACGCACACAGCGAGGGAGGCACGCACACACACAGCGAGGGAGGGGGGCACGCACACACACAGCGAGGGGACACACACACACACACTCACACAGCGAGGGGGGACACACGTACACGCACACAGCGAGGTGGGGACACATGCACACAGCGAGGTGGGGATACACGCACACAGCGAGGGGGGGACACGCACGCAGCGAGGGGGGGATACATGCACACACACAGTGAGGGAGGGACACGCACACACACAGCAAGGGGGGACACTCGCACACACACACAGCGAGGGGGAGACAAATGCACACAGCGAAGGGGACACACGCACACACACAGCGAGGGGAGACACACGCACACAGCAAGGTGGGGGACACACGCACACACAGCGAGGTGGGGGACACACGCACACACACAGCGAGTTGGGGGACACACGCACACACACAGCGAGGGGGGACACACGCATACACACAGCGAGGGGGGACGGACACACACACACACAAAGCGAGGGGGGACACACGCACACGCACAAAGTGAGGGGGGGCACACGCACACACACAGTGTGGGAGGGACACACGCACAAATAAGTGGGGGACACACGCACACAGCGAGGGGAGGACACACGCACACAGCGAGGGGTGGACACACGCACACAGCGAGGGGGGGACACACGCACACAGCAAGGGGGGGACACATGCACACAGCGAGGGGGGACACACGCACACAGCGAGGGGGGATACACGCACACAGCGAGAGAGGGACACCTGCACACAGCGAGGGGGGTCACACGCACACAGCGAGGGGGGGACACACGCACACAGCGAGGGGGGACACACGCACACAGCGAGGGGGGTCACACGCACACAGCAAGTGGGGGACACACACACACACAGTGAGGGGGGACACATGCACACAGCGAGGGGGGACACACGCACACAGCGAGGGGGGGACACACGCACGCAGCGAGGGGGGCACACGCACACAGCGAGGGGAGGTCACGATCACAGACAGTGAAGGAGGAACACGCTCACACACAGCGAGGGGGGACACGCTCACACACAGCGAGGCAGGGACACGGTCACACTCAGCGAGGGGGGGACACACGCACACAGCGAGGTGGGGGACACACGCACACAGCGAGGTGGGGGACATGCACACACACAGCGAGGGGGCACACACACACAGCAAAGGAGGGACACACTCACACACAGCGAGGGGGGACATACGCACACAGCGAGGGGGGACACACACGCACACAGCGAGGGGGGGAACACACGCACACAGCGAGGGGACACACACTCACACAGCGAGGGGAGGTCACGATCACAGACAGTGAAGGAGGAACACGCTCACACACAGCGAGGGGGGACACGCTCACACACAGCGAGGGAGGGACACACACACACACAGCGAGGGGGGTCACACGCACACAGCGAGGGGAGGGACACATGCACACAGCGAGGGGACACATGCACACACACAGCGAGGGGGGACACATGCACACAGCGGGGGGGGCCACACGCACACAGCGAGGGGGGGACACACGAACACAGCGAGGGGGGGACACACGCACACAGCGAGGGGAGGTCACGATCACAGACAGTGAAGGAGGAACACGCTCACACACAGCGAGGGGGGACACGCTCACTCACAGCGAGGGGGGACACACACAAACAGCGAGGGGGGGACACACGCAAACAGCGAGGGGGGGACACACGCAAACAGCGAGGGGGGACATGATCACACACAGCGAGGGAGGGGGAACACGCTCACAGACAGCGAGGGAGGGACATGCACACACACAGCGAGGGGGGGACACACGCACACAGCGAGGGAGGGGACACACGCACACAGCGGGGTGGGGGACACACGCACACAGAGAGAGAGGGACACACGCACACAGAGAGGGGGGCGACACACGCATACAGGGGGGGCACACGCACACAGCGAGGGGGGGACACACGCACACAGCGAGGGGGGGACACACGCACACAGCGAGTGGGGGACACACGCACACAGCGAGGGGGGGAACACACGCACACAGCGAGGGGGGACACACATGCACACAGCGAGGGGGGGACACACGCACACAGCGAGGGGGGACACACGCACACAGCGATTGGGGGATACACGCACACAGCGAGGGGACACACACACACACACACACACACAGCGAGGGGGGACACACGCACACACAGCGAGGGGGGACACACGCACACCGCGAGCGGGGACACACGCACACAGCGAGGGGGGACACACACACACAGCGAGGGGGAAACACACACACACAGCGAGGGGGAGGACACACTTACACAAGTGAGGGAGGGGGACACATACACAGCGAAGGGAGGGACACGCTCACATACAGCGAGGGAGGGACACGGTCACACTCAGCGAGGGGGGGACACACGCACACAGCGAGGTGGGGGACACACGCACACAGCGAGGTGGGGGACACGCGCACACACAGCGAGGGGGGGACACACACACAGCAAAGGAGGGACACGCTCACACACAGCGAGGGGGGACATACGCACACAGCGAGGGGGGACACACACGCACACAACGAGGGGGATACATGTACACAGCGAGTGGGGGGGACACGCACACACACAGTGAGGGAGGGGGACACACACACAGCGAAGGAGGGACGCGCTCACAGACAGCGAGAAAGGGACATGCTCACACACAGCGAGGGGACACACACACACACACACAGCGAGGGAGGGGGCACGCACACACACAGCGAGGGAGGGGGACATGCACACACACAGCGAGGGAGGGGGGCACGCACACACACAGCGAGGGGGGACGGACACACACACAACGAGGGGGATACACGTACACAGTGAGGTAGGGGGACACACGCACGCAGCGAGGTTGGGTACACACGCACACAGCGAGGGGGGGAACACACGCACACAGCGAGGGGGGGACACGCTCACACACAGTGAGGGAGGGGGACACAAACACAGCGAAGGAGGGACACACACGCACACAGCGGGGGGGACACATGCACACAGCGGGGCGGGACACACGCACACAGCAAGTGTGGCACGCACACACACAGCGAGGGAGGGGGGCACGCACACACACAGCGAGGGGGGACGGACACACACACACACACACACACACACAGCACGGGGGGACACACGGACACGCACACAGCGAGGTGGGGACACACGCACACAGCGAGGTGGGGATACACGCACACAGCGAGGGGGGAGACACGCACACAGCGAGGAGGGACACACACGCACACAGCGAGGGGGGACACACGCACACAGCGAGGGGGGCGACACACGCACACAGCAAGGTGGGGGACACACGCATGCAGCGAGGTGGGGGACACACGCACACAGTGTGGGAGGCGGACACACGAACACAGTGTGGGAGGGGGAGACACGCACACAGCGAGGGGGGACACACGCACACAGTGAGGTGGGGGACACACGCACACAGCGAGGTGGGGGACACGCACACAGCGAGGTAGGGGATCACATGCACACAGCGAGGTGGGGGACACACGCACACAGTGAGGTAGGGGGACACACGCACGCAGCGAGGTCGGGTACACACGCACACAGCGAGGGGGGGAACACACGCACACAGCGAGGGGGGGACACGCTCACACACAGTGAGGGAGGGGGACACAAACACAGCGAAGGAGGGACACACACGCACACAGCGGGGGGGACACATGCACACAGCGGGGCGGGACACACGCACACAGCGAGGGGGGCACGCACACACACAGCGAGGGAGGGGGGCACGCACACACACAGCGAGGGGACACACACACACACACTCACACAGCGAGGGGGGACACACGTACACGCACACAGCGAGGTGGGGACACACGCACACAGCGAGGTGGGGATACACGCACACAGCGAGGGGGGGACACGCACGCAGCGAGGGGGGGATACATGCACACACACAGTGAGGGAGGGACACGCACACACACAGCAAGGGGTGACACACGCACACACATACAGCGAGGGGGAGACAAATGCACACAGCGAAGGGGACACACGCACACACACAGCGAGGGGAGACACACGCACACAGCAAGGTGGGGGACACACGCACACACAGCGAGGTGGGGGACACACGCACACACACAGCGAGTTGGGGGACACACGCACACACACAGCGAGGGGGGACACACGCATACACACAGCGAGGGGGGACGGACACACACACACACAAAGCGAGGGGGGACACACGCACACGCACAAAGTGAGGGGGGGCACACGCACACACACAGTGTGGGAGGGACACACGCACACAGCAAGTGGGGGACACACGCACACAGCGAGGGAAGGACACACGCACACAGCGAGGGGTGGACACACGCACACAGCGAGGGGGGGACACACGCACACAGCAAGGGGGGGACACATGCACACAGCGAGGGGGGACACACGCACACAGCGAGGGGGGGACACACGCACACAGCGAGGGGGGACACACGCACACAGCGAGGGGGGTCACACGCACACAGCAAGTGGGGGACACACACACACACAGTGAGGGGGGACACATGCACACAGCGAGGGGGGGGACACACGCACACAGCGAGGGTGGGACACACGCACGCAGCGAGGGGGGCACACCCACACAGCGAGGGGAGGTCACGATCACAGACAGTGAAGGAGGAACACGCTCACACACAGCGAGGGGGGACACGCTCACACACAGCGAGGGAGGGACAAACACACACAGCGAGGGGGGACACACGCACACAGCGAGGGGAGGGACACATGCACACAGCGAGGGGACACACACACACACACAGCGAGGGGGGACACATGCACACAGCGAGGGGTGCCACACGCACACAGCGAGGGGGGACACACGCACACAGCGAGGGGGGTCACACGCACACAGCAAGTGGGGGACACACACACACACAGTGAGGGGGGACACATGCACACAGCGAGGGGGGGACACACGCACACAGCGAGGGTGGGACACACGCACGCAGCGAGGGGGGCACACCCACACAGCGAGGGGAGGTCACGATCACAGACAGTGAAGGAGGAACACGCTCACACACAGCGAGGGGGGACACGCTCACACACAGCGAGGGAGGGACAAACACACACAGCGAGGGGGGACACACGCACACAGCGAGGGGGGACACACGCACACAGCGAGGGGGGGACACACGCACACAGCGAGGGGGGGACACACGCACACAGCGAGGGGAGGTCACGATCACAGACAGTGAAGGAGGAACACGCTCACACACAGCGAGGGGGGACACGCTCACACACAGCGAGGGGGGACACACGCAAACAGCGAGGGGGGGACACACGCAAACAGCGAGGGGGGGACACACGCAAACAGCGAGGGGGGGACATGATCACACACAGTGAGGGAGGGGGAACACGATCACAGACAGCGAGGGAGGGACATGCACACACACAGCGAGGGGGGGACACACGCACACAGCGAGGGGACACACACACACACAGCGAGGGAGGGGGCACGCACACACACAGCGAGGGAGGGGGACATGCACACACACAGCGAGGGAGGGGGGCACGCACACACACCGCGAGGGGGACGGACACACACACACACACACAAACACAGCGAGGGGAGGGACACGCTCACATACAGCGAGGGAGGGACACGGTCACACTCAGCGAGGGGGGGACACACGCACACAGCGAGGTGGGGGACACACGCACACAGCGAGGTGGGGGACACGCGCACACACAGCGAGGGGGCACACACACACAGCAAAGGAGGGACACACTCACACACAGCGAGGGGGGACATACGCACACAGCGAGGGGGGACACACACGCACACAGCGAGGGGGGGAACACACGCACACAGCGAGGGGGGACACACGCACACAGCGAGGGGAGGTCACGATCACAGACAGTGAAGGAGGAACACGCTCACACACAGCGAGGGGGGACACGCTCACGCACAGCGAGGGGGGGACACACACTCACACAGCAAGGGGGGTCACACGTACACAGCGAGGGGAGGGACACATGCACACAGCGAGGGGACACATGCACACACACAGCGAGGGGGGACACATGCACACAGCGAGGGGGGGCCACACGCACACAGCGAGGGGGGGACACACGCACACAGCGAGGTGGGGGACACGCGCACACACAGCGAGGGGGGGACACACACACAGCAAAGGAGGGACACGCTCACACACAGCGAGGGGGGACATACGCACACAGCGAGGGGGGACACACACGCACACAACGAGAGGGATACATGTACACAGCGAGTGGGGGGGACACGCACACACACAGTGAGGGAGGGGGACACACACACAGCGAAGGAGGGACGCGCTCACAGACAGCGAGAGAGGGACATGCTCACACACAGCGAGGGGACACACACACACACACACAGCGAGGGAGGGGGCACGCACACACACAGCGAGGGAGGGGGACATGCACACACACAGCGAGGGAGGGGGGCACGCACACACACAGCGAGGGGGGACGGACACACACACACACACACACACACACACACACAGCGAGGGGAGGGACACGCTCACATACAGCGAGGGAGGGACACGGTCACACTCAGCGAGGGGGGGACACACGCACACAGCGAGGTGGGGGACACACGCACACAGCGAGGTGGGGGACACGCGCACACACAGCGAGGGGGGATACACACACAGCAAAGGAGGGACACACTCACACACAGCGAGGGGGGACATACGCACACAGCGAGGGGGGACACACACGCACACAACGAGGGGGATACACGTACACAGTGAGGTAGGGGTACACACGCACACAGCGAGGGGGAGAACACACGCACACAGCAAGGGGGGGACACGCTCACACACAGTGAGGGAGGGGGACACAAACACAGCGAAGGAGGGACACACACGCACACAGCGGGGGGGACACATGCACACAGCGGGGCGGGACACACGCACACAGCATGTGTGGCACGAACACACACAGCGAGGGAGGGGGGCACGCACACACACAGCGAGGGGGGACGGACACACACACACACACACACACACACAGCATGGGGGGACACACGTACACGCACACAGCGAGGTGGGGACACACGCACACAGCGAGGTGGGGATACACGCACACAGCGAGGGGGGGACACGCACGCAGCGAGGGGGGGATACATGCACACACACAGTGAGGGACGGACACGCACACACACAGCAAGGGGGGCCACACGCACACACACCCAGCGAGGGGGAGACACACGCACACAGCGAAGGGGACACACGCACACACACAGCGAGGGGAGACACACGCACACTGCAAGGTGGGGGACACACGCACACACAGCGAGGTGGGGGACACACGCACACACACAGCGAGGTGGGGGACACACGCACACACACAGCGAGGGGACACACACGCATACACACAGCGAGGGGGGACGGACACACACACAGCGAGGGGGGAGACACGCACACAGCGACGGGGGACACACACGCACACAGCGAGGGGGGCGACACACGCACACAGCAAGGTGGGGGACACACGCATGCAGCAGAGTGGGGGACACACGCACACAATGTGGGAGGGGGACACAGGCACACAGTGTGGGAGGGGGAGACACGCACACAGCGAGGGGGGGAGACACGCACACAGCGAGGGGGGGACACACGCACACAGCGGGGGGGGACACACGCACACAGCGAGGGGGGACACACGCACACAGCGAGGGGGGAGACACGCACACAGCGAGGGGGGACACACGCACACAGCGAGGGGGGAGACACGCACACAGCGAGGGGGGGAGACACGCACACAGCGAGGGGGCGACACACGCACACAGCGAGGGGGGGACACACGCACACAGCGAGGGGGGACACACGCACACAGCGAGGGGGGGAGACACGCACACAGCGACGGGGGACACACACGCACACAGCGAGGGGGGCGACACACGCACACAGCGAGGGGGGGAACACACGCACACAGCGAGGGGGGACACACATGCACACGGCGAGGGGGGGACACACGCACACAGCGAGGGGGGCACACGCACACAGCGATTGGGGGATACACGCACACAGCGAGGGGACACACACACACACACACACACACACACAGCGAGGGGGGACACACGCACACACAGCGAGGGGGGACACACGCACACCGCGAGGGGGGACACACGCACACAGCGAGGGGGGACACACACACACAGCGAGGGGGAAACACACACACACAGCGAGGGGGAGGACACACTTACACAAGTGAGGGAGGGGGACACATACACAGCGAAGGGAGGGACACGCTCACATACAGCGAGGGAGGGACACGGTCACACTCAGCGAGGGGGGGACACACGCACACAGCGAGGTGGGGGACACGCGCACACACAGCGAGGGGGGACACACACACAGCAAAGGAGGGACACGCTCACACACAGCGAGGGGGGACATACGCACACAGCGAGGGGGTCACACACGCACACAACGAGGGGGATACATGTACACAGTGAGTGGGGGGGACACGCACACACACAGTGAGGGAGGGGGACACACACACAGCGAAGGAGGGACGCGCTCACAGACAGCGAGAGAGGGACATGCTCACACACAGCGAGGGGACACACACACACACACACAGCGAGGGAGGGGGCACGCACACACACAGCGAGGGAGGGGGACATGCACACACACAGCGAGGGAGGGGGGCACGCACACACACAGCGAGGGGGGACGGACACACACACACACACACACACACACACACACAGCGAGGGGAGGGACACGCTCACATACAGCGAGGGAGGGACACGGTCACACTCAGCGAGGGGGGGACACACGCACACAGCGAGGTGGGGGACACACGCACACAGCGAGGTGGGGGACACGCGCACACACAGCGAGGGGGGATACACACACAGCAAAGGAGGGACACACTCACACACAGCGAGGGGGGACATACGCACACAGCGAGGGGGGACACACACGCACACAACGAGGGGGATACACGTACACAGTGAGGTAGGGGGACACACGCACGCAGCGAGGTGGGGTACACACGCACACAGCGAGGGGGGGAACACACGCACACAGCGAGGGGGGGACACGCTCACACACAGTGAGGGAGGGGGACACAAACACAGCGAAGGAGGGACACACACGCACACAGCGGGGGGGACACATGCACACAGCGGGGCGGGACACACGCACACAGCAAGTGTGGCACGCACACACACAGCGAGGGAGGGGGGCACGCACACACACAGCGAGGGGGGACGGACACACACACACACACACACACACACAGCACGGGGGGACACACGTACACGCACACAGCGAGGTGGGGACACACGCACACAGCGAGGTGGGGATACACGCACACAGCGAGCGGGGGATACGCACGCAGCGAGGGGGGGATACATGCACACACACAGTGAGGGACGGACACGCACACACACAGCAAGGGGGGCCACACGCACACACACACAGCGAGGGGGAGACACACGCACACAGCGAAGGGGACACACGCACACACACAGCGAGGGGAAACACACGCACACTGCAAGGTGGGGGACACACGCACACACAGCGAGGTGGGGGACACACGCACACACACAGCGAGGTGGGGGACACACGCACACACACAGCGAGGGGGGACACACGCATACACACAGCGAGGGGGGACGGACACACACACAGCGAGGGGGGAGACACGCACACAGCGACGGGGGACACACACGCACACAGCGAGGGGGGCGACACACGCACACAGCAAGGTGGGGGACACACGCATGCAGCAGAGTGGGGGACACACGCACACAATGTGGGAGGGGGACACAGGCACACAGTGTGGGAGGGGGAGACACGCACACAGCGAGGGGGGGAGACACGCACACAGCGAGGGGGGGACACACGCACACAGCGGGGGGGGACACACGCACACAGCGAGGGGGGACACACGCACACAGCGAGGGGGGAGACACGCACACAGCGAGGGGGGACACACGCACACAGCGAGGGGGGAGACACGCACACAGCGAGGGGGGGAGACACGCACACAGCGAGGGGGCGACACACGCACACAGCGAGGGGGGGACACACGCACACAGCGAGGGGGGACACACGCACACAGCGAGGGGGGGAGACACGCACACAGCGACGGGGGACACACACGCACACAGCGAGGGGGGCGACACACGCACACAGCAAGGTGGGGGACACACGCATGCAGCGAGGTGGGGGACACACGCACACAGTGTGGGAGGGGGACACAGGCACACAGTGTGGGAGGGGGAGACACGCACACAGCGAGGGGGTGGAGACACGCACACAGCGAGGGGGGGACACGCTCACACACAGTGAGGGAGGGGGACACAAACACAGCGAAGGAGGGACACACACGCACACCGCGGGGGGGACACATGCACACAGCGGGGCGGGACACACGCACACAGCGAGGGAGGCACGCACACACACAGCGAGGGAGGGGGGCACGCACACACACAGCGAGGGGACACACACACACACACTCACACAGCGAGGGGGGACACACGTACACGCACACAGCGAGGTGGGGACACATGCACACAGCGAGGTGGGGATACACGCACACAGCGAGGGGGGGACACGCACGCAGCGAGGGGGGGATGCATGCACACACACAGTGAGGGAGGGACACGCACACACACAGCAAGGGGGGACACACGCACACACACACAGCGAGGGGGAGACAAATGCACACAGCGAAGGGGACACACGCACACACACAGCGAGGGGAGACACACGCACACAGCAAGGTGGGGGACACACGCACACACAGCGAGGTGGGGGACACACGCACACACACAGCGAGTTGGGGGACACACGCACACACACAGCGAGGGGGGACACACGCATACACACAGCGAGGGGGGACGGACACACACACACACAAAGCGAGGGGGGACACACGCACACGCACAAAGTGAGGGGGGGCACACGCACACACACAGTGTGGGAGGGACACACGCACAAATAAGTGGGGGACACACGCACACAGCGAGGGGAGGACACACGCACACAGCGAGGGGTGGACACACGCACACAGCGAGGGGGGGACACACGCACACAGCAAGGGGGGGACACATGCACACAGCGAGGGGGGACACACGCACACAGCGAGGGGGGATACACGCACACAGCGAGAGAGGGACACCTGCACACAGCGAGGGGGGTCACACGCACACAGCGAGGGGGGGACACACGCACACAGCGAGGGGGGACACACGCACACAGCGAGGGGGGTCACACGCACACAGCAAGTGGGGGACACACACACACACAGTGAGGGGGGACACATGCACACAGCGAGGGGGGACACACGCACACAGCGAGGGGGGGACACACGCACGCAGCGAGGGGGGCACACGCACACAGCGAGGGGAGGTCACGATCACAGACAGTGAAGGAGGAACACGCTCACACACAGCGAGGGGGGACACGCTCACACACAGCGAGGGAGGGACACGGTCACACTCAGCGAGGGGGGGACACACGCACACAGCGAGGTGGGGGACACACGCACACAGCGAGGTGGGGGACACGCACACACACAGCGAGGGGGCACACACACACAGCAAAGGAGGGACACACTCACACACAGCGAGGGGGGACATACGCACACAGCGAGGGGGGACACACACGCACACAGCGAGGGGGGGAACACACGCACACAGCGAGGGGGGACACACGCACACAGCGAGGGGAGGTCACGATCACAGACAGTGAAGGAGGAACACGCTCACACACAGCGAGGGGGGACACGCTCACACACAGCGAGGGAGGGACACACACACACACAGCGAGGGGGGTCACACGCACACAGCGAGGGGAGGGACACATGCACACAGCGAGGGGACACATGCACACACACAGCGAGGGGGGACACATGCACACAGCGGGGGGGGCCACACGCACACAGCGAGGGGGGGACACACGCACACAGCGAGGGGGGGACACACGCACACAGCGAGGGGAGGTCACGATCACAGACAGTGAAGGAGGAACACGCTCACACACAGCGAGGGGGGACACGCTCACTCACAGCGAGGGGGGACACACACAAACAGCGAGGGGGGAACACACTCAAACAGCGAGGGGGGGACACACGCAAACAGCGAGGGGGGGACATGATCACACACAGCGAGGGAGGGGGAACACGCTCACAGACAGCGAGGGAGGGACATGCACACACACAGCGAGGGGGGACACACGCACACAGCGAGGGGGGGACACACGCACACAGCGGGGTGGGGGACACACGCACACAGAGAGAGAGGGACACACGCACACAGAGAGGGGGGCGACACACGCATACAGGGGGGGCACACGCACACAGCGAGGGGGGGACACACGCACACAGCGAGGGGGGGACACACGCACACAGCGAGTGGGGGACACACGCACACAGCGAGGGGGGAACACACGCACACAGCGAGGGGGGACACACATGCACACAGCGAGGGGGGGACACACGCACACAGCGAGGGGGGACACACGCACACAGCGATTGGGGGATACACGCACACAGCGAGGGGACACACACACACACACACACACACACAGCGAGGGGGGACACACGCACACACAGCGAGGGGGGACACACGCACACCGCGAGGGGGGACACACGCACACAGCGAGGGGGGACACACACACACAGCGAGGGGGAAACACACACACACAGCGAGGGGGAGGACACACTTACACAAGTGAGGGAGGGGGACACATACACAGCGAAGGGAGGGACACGCTCACATACAGCGAGGGAGGGACACGGTCACACTCAGCGAGGGGGGGACACACGCACACAGCGAGGTGGGGGACACACGCACACAGCGAGGTGGGGGACACGCGCACACACAGCGAGGGGGGGACACACACACAGCAAAGGAGGGACACGCTCACACACAGCGAGGGGGGACATACGCACACAGCGAGGGGGGACACACACGCACACAACGAGGGGGATACATGTACACAGCGAGTGGGGGGGACACGCACACACACAGTGAGGGAGGGGGACACACACACAGCGAAGGAGGGACGCGCTCACAGACAGCGAGAAAGGGACATGCTCACACACAGCGAGGGGACACACACACACACACACAGCGAGGGAGGGGGCACGCACACACACAGCGAGGGAGGGGGACATGCACACACACAGCGAGGGAGGGGGGCACGCACACACACAGCGAGGGGGGACGGACACACACACAACGAGGGGGATACACGTACACAGTGAGGTAGGGGGACACACGCACGCAGCGAGGTTGGGTACACACGCACACAGCGAGGGGGGGAACACACGCACACAGCGAGGGGGGGACACGCTCACACACAGTGAGGGAGGGGGACACAAACACAGCGAAGGAGGGACACACACGCACACAGCGGGGGGGACACATGCACACAGCGGGGCGGGACACACGCACACAGCAAGTGTGGCACGCACACACACAGCGAGGGAGGGGGGCACGCACACACACAGCGAGGGGGGACGGACACACACACACACACACACACACAGCACGGGGGGACACACGGACACGCACACAGCGAGGTGGGGACACACGCACACAGCGAGGTGGGGATACACGCACACAGCGAGGGGGGAGACACGCACACAGCGAGGAGGGACACACACGCACACAGCGAGGGGGGACACACGCACACAGCGAGGGGGGCGACACACGCAAACAGCAAGGTGGGGGACACACGAATGCAGCGAGGTGGGGGACACACGCACACAGTGTGGGAGGCGGACACACGAACACAGTGTGGGAGGGGGAGACACGCACACAGCGAGGGGGGACACACGCACACAGCGAGGTGGGGGACACACGCACACAGCGAGGTGGGGGACACGCACACAGCGAGGTAGGGGATCACATGCACGCAGCGAGGTGGGGGACACACGCACACAGTGAGGTAGGGGGACACACGCACGCAGCGAGGTCGGGTACACACGCACACAGCGAGGGGGGGAACACACGCACACAGCGAGGGGGGGACACGCTCACACACAGTGAGGGAGGGGGACACAAACACAGCGAAGGAGGGACACACACGCACACAGCGGGGGGGACACATGCACACAGCGGGGCGGGACACACGCACACAGCGAGGGGGGCACGCACACACACAGCGAGGGAGGGGGGCACGCACACACACAGCGAGGGGACACACACACACACACTCACACAGCGAGGGGGGACACACGTACACGCACACAGCGAGGTGGGGACACACGCACACAGCGAGGTGGGGATACACGCACACAGCGAGGGGGGGACACGCACGCAGCGAGGGGGGGATACATGCACACACACAGTGAGGGAGGGACACGCACACACACAGCAAGGGGTGACACACGCACACACATACAGCGAGGGGGAGACAAATGCACACAGCGAAGGGGACACACGCACACACACAGCGAGGGGAGACACACGCACACAGCAAGGTGGGGGACACACGCACACACAGCGAGGTGGGGGACACACGCACACACACAGCGAGTTGGGGGACACACGCACACACACAGCGAGGGGGGACACATGCATACACACAGCGAGGGGGGACGGACACACACACACACAAAGCGAGGGGGGACACACGCACACGCACAAAGTGAGGGGGGGCACACGCACACACACAATGTGGGAGGGACACACGCACACAGCAAGTGGGGGACACACGCACACAGCGAGGGAAGGACACACGCACACAGCGAGGGGTGGACACACGCACACAGCGAGGGGGGGACACACGCACACAGCAAGGGGGGGACACATGCACACAGCGAGGGGGGACACACGCACACAGCGAGGGGGGGACACACGCACACAGCGAGGGGGGACACACGCACACAGCGAGGGGGGTCACACGCACACAGCAAGTGGGGGACACACACACACACAGTGAGGGGGGACACATGCACACAGCGAGGGGGGGACACACGCACACAGCGAGGGGGGGACACACGCACGCAGCGAGGGGGGCACACGCACACAGCGAGGGGAGGTCACGATCACAGACAGTGAAGGAGGAACACGCTCACACACAGCGAGGGGGGACACGCTCACACACAGCGAGGGAGGGACACACACACACACAGCGAGGGGGGGACACACGCACACAGCGAGGGGAGGGACACATGCACACAGCGAGGGGACACACACACACACACAGCGAGGGGGGACACACGCACACAGCGAGGGGGGGACACACGCACACAGCGAGGGGGGGACACACACACACAGTGAGGGGGGACACACGCACACAGCGAGGGGGGGACACACGCACACAGCGAGGGGGGGACACACGCACACAGCGAGGGGAGGTCACGATCACAGACAGTGAAGGAGGAACACGCTCACACACAGCGAGGGGGGACACGCTCACACACAGCGAGGGGGGACACACGCAAACAGCGAGGGGGGGACACACGCAAACAGCGAGGGGGGGACACACGCAAACAGCGAGGGGGGGACATGATCACACACAGTGAGGGAGGGGGAACACGATCACAGACAGCGAGGGAGGGACATGCACACACACAGCGAGGGGGGGACACACGCACACAGCGAGGGGACACACACACACACAGCGAGGGAGGGGGCACGCACACACACAGCGAGGGAGGGGGACATGCACACACACAGCGAGGGAGGGGGGCACGCACACACACCGCGAGGGGGACGGACACACACACACACACACAAACACAGCGAGGGGAGGGACACGCTCACATACAGCGAGGGAGGGACACGGTCACACTCAGCGAGGGGGGGACACACGCACACAGCGAGGTGGGGGACACACGCACACAGCGAGGTGGGGGACACGCACACACACAGCGAGGGGGCACACACACACAGCAAAGGAGGGACACACTCACACACAGCGAGGGGGGACATATGCACACAGCGAGGGGGGACACACACGCACACAGCGAGGGGGGGAACACACGCACACAGCGAGGGGGGACACACGCACACAGCGAGGGGAGGTCACGATCACAGACAGTGAAGGAGGAACACGCTCACACACAGCGAGGGGGGACACGCTCACGCACAGCGAGGGAGGGACACACACACACACAGCGAGGGGGGTCACACGTACACAGCGAGGGGAGGGACACATGCACACAGCGAGGGGACACATGCACACACACAGCGAGGGGGGACACATGCACACAGCGAGGGGGGGCCACACGCACACAGCGAGGGGGGGACACACGCACACAGCGAGGTGGGGGACACGCGCACACACAGCGAGGGGGGGACACACACACAGCAAAGGAGGGACACGCTCACACACAGCGAGGGGGGACATACGCACACAGCGAGGGGGGACACACACGCACACAACGAGGGGGATACATGTACACAGCGAGTGGGGGGGACACGCACACACACAGTGAGGGAGGGGGACACACACACAGCGAAGGAGGGACGCGCTCACAGACAGCGAGAGAGGGACATGCTCACACACAGCGAGGGGACACACACACACACACACAGCGAGGGAGGGGGCACGCACACACACAGCGAGGGAGGGGGACATGCACACACACAGCGAGGGAGGGGGGCACGCACACACACAGCGAGGGGGGACGGACACACACACACACACACACACACACACACAGCGAGGGGAGGGACACGCTCACATACAGCGAGGGAGGGACACGGTCACACTCAGCGAGGGGGGGACACACGCACACAGCGAGGTGGGGGACACACGCACACAGCGAGGTGGGGGACACGCGCACACACAGCGAGGGGGGATACACACACAGCAAAGGAGGGACACACTCACACACAGCGAGGGGGGACATACGCACACAGCGAGGGGGGACACACACGCACACAACGAGGGGGATACACGTACACAGTGAGGTAGGGGGACACACGCACGCAGCGAGGTGGGGTACACACGCACACAGCGAGGGGGGGAACACACGCACACAGCGAGGGGGGGACACGCTCACACACAGTGAGGGAGGGGGACACAAACACAGCGAAGGAGGGACACACACGCACACAGCGGGGGGGACACATGCACACAGCGGGGCGGGACACACGCACACAGCATGTGTGGCACGCACACACACAGCGAGGGAGGGGGGCACGCACACACACAGCGAGGGGGGACGGACACACACACACACACACACACACACAGCATGGGGGGACAAACGTACACGCACACAGCGAGGTGGGGACACACGCACACAGCGAGGTGGGGATACACGCACACAGCGAGGGGGGGACACGCACGCAGCGAGGGGGGGATACATGCACACACACAGTGAGGGACGGACACGCACACACACAGCAAGGGGGGCCACACGCACACACACCCAGCGAGGGGGAGACACACGCACACAGCGAAGGGGACACACGCACACACACAGCGAGGGGAGACACACGCACACTGCAAGGTGGGGGACACACGCACACACAGCGAGGTGGGGGACACACGCACACACACAGCGAGGTGGGGGACACACGCACACACACAGCGAGGGGGGACACACGCATACACACAGCGAGGGGGGACGGACACACACACAGCGAGGGGGGAGACACGCACACAGCGACGGGGGACACACACGCACACAGCGAGGGGGGCGACACACGCACACAGCAAGGTGGGGGACACACGCATGCAGCAGAGTGGGGGACACACGCACACAATGTGGGAGGGGGACACAGGCACACAGTGTGGGAGGGGGAGACACGCACACAGCGAGGGGGGGAGACACGCACACAGCGAGGGGGGGACACACGCACACAGCGGGGGGGGACACACGCACACAGCGAGGGGGGACACACGCACACAGCGAGGGGGGAGACACGCACACAGCGAGGGGGGACACACGCACACAGCGAGGGGGGAGACACGCACACAGCGAGGGGGGGAGACACGCACACAGCGAGGGGGCGACACACGCACACAGCGAGGGGGGGACACACGCACACAGCGAGGGGGGACACACGCACACAGCGAGGGGGGGAGACACGCACACAGCGACGGGGGACACACACGCACACAGCGAGGGGGGCGACACACGCACACAGCGAGGGGGGACACACGCACACAGCGAGTGGGGGACACACGCACACAGCGAGGGGGGGAACACACGCACACAGCGAGGGGGGACACACATGCACACAGCGAGGGGGGGACACACGCACACAGCGAGGGGGGACACACGCACACAGCGATTGGGGGATACACGCACACAGCGAGGGGACACACACACACACACACACACACACACACAGCGAGGGGGGACACACGCACACACAGCGAGGGGGGACACACGCTCACCGCGAGGGGGGACACACGCACACAGCGAGGGGGGACACACACACACAGCGAGGGGGAAACACACACACACAGCGAGGGGGAGGACACACTTACACAAGTGAGGGAGGGGGACACATACACAGCGAAGGGAGGGACACGCTCACATACAGCGAGGGAGGGACACGGTCACACTCAGCGAGGGGGGGACACACGCACACAGCGAGGTGGGGGACACACGCACACAGCGAGGTGGGGGACACGCGCACACACAGCGAGGGGGGACACACACACAGCAAAGGAGGGACACGCTCACACACAGCGAGGGGGGACATACGCACACAGCGAGGGGGGACACACACGCACACAACGAGGGGGATACATGTACACAGCGAGTGGGGGGGACACGCACACACACAGTGAGGGAGGGGGACACACACACAGCGAAGGAGGGACGCGCTCACAGACAGCGAGAGAGGGACATGCTCACACACAGCGAGGGGACACACACACACACACACAGCGAGGGAGGGGGCACGCACACACACAGCGAGGGAGGGGGACATGCACACACACAGCGAGGGAGGGGGGCACGCACACACACAGCGAGGGGGGACGGACACACACACACACACACACACACACACACAGCGAGGGGAGGGACACGCTCACATACAGCGAGGGAGGGACACGGTCACACTCAGCGAGGGGGGGACACACGCACACAGCGAGGTGGGGGACACACGCACACAGCGAGGTGGGGGACACGCGCACACACAGCGAGGGGGGATACACACACAGCAAAGGAGGGACACACTCACACACAGCGAGGGGGGACATACGCACACAGCGAGGGGGGACACACACGCACACAACGAGGGGGATACACGTACACAGTGAGGTAGGGGGACACACGCACGCAGCGAGGTGGGGTACACACGCACACAGCGAGGGGGGGAACACACGCACACAGCGAGGGGGGGACACGCTCACACACAGTGAGGGAGGGGGACACAAACACAGCGAAGGAGGGATACACACGCACACAGCGGGGGGGACACATGCACACAGCGGGGCGGGACACACGCACACAGCAAGTGTGGCACGCACACACACAGCGAGGGAGGGGGGCACGCACACACACAGCGAGGGGGGACGGACACACACACACACACAGCACGGGGGGACACACGTACACGCACACAGCGAGGTGGGGACACACGCACACAGCGAGGTGGGGATACACGCACACAGCGAGGGGGGGACACGCACGCAGCGAGGGGGGGATACATGCACACACACAGTGAGGGACGGACACGCACACACACAGCAAGGGGGGCCACACGCACACACACACAGCGAGGGGGAGACACACGCACACAGCCAAGGGGACACACGCACACACACAGCGAGGGGAGACACACGCACACTGCAAGGTGGGGGACACACGCACACACAGCGAGGTGGGGGACACACGCACACACACAGCGAGGTGGGGGACACACGCACACACACAGCGAGGGGGGACACACGCATACACACAGCGAGGGGGGACGGACACACACACAGCGAGGGGGGAGACACGCACACAGCGACGGGGGACACACACGCACACAGCGAGGGGGGCGACACACGCACACAGCAAGGTGGGGGACACACGCATGCAGCAGAGTGGGGGACACACGCACACAATGTGGGAGGGGGACACAGGCACACAGTGTGGGAGGGGGAGACACGCACACAGCGAGGGGGGGAGACACGCACACAGCGAGGGGGGGACACACGCACACAGCGGGGGGGGACACACGCACACAGCGAGGGGGGACACACGCACACAGCGAGGGGGGAGACACGCACACAGCGAGGGGGGACACACGCACACAGCGAGGGGGGAGACACGCACACAGCGAGGGGGGGACACACGCACACAGCGAGTGGGGGACACACGCACACAGCGAGGGGGGGAACACACGCACACAGCGAGGGGGGACACACATGCACACAGCGAGGGGGGGACACACGCACACAGCGAGGGGGGACACACGCACACACAGCGAGGGGGGACACACGCACACCGCGAGGGGGGACACACGCACACAGCGAGGGGGGACACACACACACAGCGAGGGGGAAACACACACACACAGCGAGGGGGAGGACACACTTACACAAGTGAGGGAGGGGGACACATACACAGCGAAGGGAGGGACACGCTCACATACAGCGAGGGAGGGACACGGTCACACTCAGCGAGGGGGGGACACACGCACACAGCGAGGTGGGGGACACACGCACACAGCGAGGTGGGGGACACGCGCACACACAGCGAGGGGGGGACACACACACAGCAAAGGAGGGACACGCTCACACACAGCGAGGTGGGACATACGCACACAGCGAGGGGGGACACACACGCACACAACGAGGGGGATACATGTACACAGCGAGTGGGGGGGACACGCACACACACAGTGAGGGAGGGGGACACACACACAGCGAAGGAGGGACGCGCTCACAGACAGCGAGAGAGGGACATGCTCACACACAGCGAGGCGGACACACACACACACACACAGCGAGGGAGGGGGCACGCACACACACAGCGAGGGAGGGGGACATGCACACACACAGCGAGGGAGGGGGGCACGCACACACACAGCGAGGGGGGACGGACACACACACACACACACACACACACACACAGCGAGGGGAGGGACACGCTCACATACAGCGAGGGAGGGACACGGTCACACTCAGCGAGGGGGGGACACACGCACACAGCGAGGTGGGGGACACACGCACACAGCGAGGTGGGGGACACGCGCACACACAGCGAGGGGGGATACACACACAGCAAAGGAGGGACACACTCACACACAGCGAGGGGGGACATACGCACACAGCGAGGGGGAAACACACGCACACAACGAGGGGGATACACGTACACAGTGAGGTAGGGGGACACACGCACGCAGCGAGGTGGGGTACACACGCACACAGCGAGGGGGGGAACACACGCACACAGCGAGGGGGGGACACGCTCACACACAGTGAGGGAGGGGGACACAAACACAGCGAAGGAGGGACACACACGCACACAGCGGGGGGGACACATGCACACAGCGGGGCGGGACACACGCACACAGCAAGTGTGGCACGCACACACACAGCGAGGGAGGGGGGCACGCACACACACAGCGAGGGGGGACGGACACACACACACACACACACACACACAGCACGGGGGGACACACGTACACGCACACAGCGAGGTGGGGACACACGCACACAGCGAGGTGGGGATACACGCACACAGCGAGGGGGGGACACGCACGCAGCGAGGGGGGGATACATGCACACACACAGTGAGGGACGGACACGCACACACACAGCAAGGGGGGCCACACGCACACACACACAGCGAGGGGGAGACACACGCACACAGCGAAGGGGACACACGCACACACACAGCGAGGGGAGACACACGCACACTGCAAGGTGGGGGACACACGCACACACAGCGAGGTGGGGGACACACGCACACACACAGCGAGGTGGGGGACACACGCACACACACAGCGAGGGGGGACACACGCATACACACAGCGAGGGGGGACGGACACACACACAGCGAGGGGGGAGACACGCACACAGCGACGGGGGACACACACGCACACAGCGAGGGGGGCGACACACGCACACAGCAAGGTGGGGGACACACGCATGCAGCAGAGTGGGGGACACACGCGCACAATGTGGGAGGGGGACACAGGCACACAGTGTGGGAGGGGGAGACACGCACACAGCGAGGGGGGGAGACACGCACACAGCGAGGGGGGGACACACGCACACAGCGGGGGGGGACACACGCACACAGCGAGGGGGGACACACGCACACAGCGAGGGGGGAGACACGCACACAGCGAGGGGGGACACACGCACACAGCGAGGGGGGAGACACGCACACAGCGAGGGGGGGAGACACGCACACAGCGAGGGGGCGACACACGCACACAGCGAGGGGGGGACACACGCACACAGCGAGGGGTGACACACGCACACAGCGAGGGGGGGAGACACGCACACAGCGACGGGGGACACACACGCACACAGCGAGGGGGGCGACACACGCACACAGCAAGGTGGGGGACACACGCATGCAGCGAGGTGGGGGACACACGCACACAGTGTGGGAGGGGGACACAGGCACACAGTGTGGGAGGGGGAGACACGCACACAGCGAGGGGGGGAGACACGCACACAGCGAGGGGGGGACACACGCACACAGCGAGGGGGGGGACACACGCACACAGCGAGGGGGGACACACGCACACAGCGAGGGGGGAGACACGCACACAGTGAGGAGGGACACACACGCACACAGCGAGGGGGGACACACGCACACAGCGAGGGGGGCGACACACGCACACAGCAAGGTGGGGGACACACGCATGCAGCGAGGTGGGGGACACACGCACACAGTGTGAGAGGGGGACACAGGCACACAGTGTGGGAGGGGGAGACACGCACACAGCGAGGGGGGGGAGACACGCACACAGCGAGGGGGGGACACACTCACACACAGTGAGGGAGGGGGACACAAACACAGCGAAGGAGGGACACACACGCACACAGCGGGGGGGACACATGCACACAGCGGGGCGGGACACACGCACACAGCGAGGGAGGCACGCACACACACAGCGAGGGAGGGGGGCACGCACACACAGCGAGGGGACACACACACACACACTCACACAGCGAGGGGGGACACACGTACACGCACACAGCGAGGTGGGGACACATGCACACAGCGAGGTGGGGATACACGCACACAGCGAGGGGGGGACACGCACGCAGCGAGGGGGGGATACATGCACACACACAGTGAGGGAGGGACACGCACACACACAGCAAGGGGGGACACACGCACACACACACAGCGAGGGGGAGACAAATGCACACAGCGAAGGGGACACACGCACACACACAGCGAGGGGAGACACACGCACACAGCAAGGTGGGGGACACACGCACACACAGCGAGGTGGGGGACACACGCACACACACAGCGAGTTGGGGGACACACGCACACACACAGCGAGGGGGGACACACGCATACACACAGCGAGGGGGGACGGACACACACACACACAAAGCGAGGGGGGACACACGCACACGCACAAAGTGAGGGGGGGCACACGCACACACACAGTGTGGGAGGGACACACGCACAAATAAGTGGGGGACACACGCACACAGCGAGGGGAGGACACACGCACACAGCGAGGGGTGGACACACGCACACAGCGAGGGGGGGACACACGCACACAGCAAGGGGGGGACACATGCACACAGCGAGGGGGGACACACGCACACAGCGAGGGGGGATACACGCACACAGCGAGAGAGGGACACCTGCACACAGCGAGGGGGGTCACACGCACACAGCGAGGGGGGGACACACGCACACAGCGAGGGGGGACACACGCACACAGCGAGGGGGGTCACACGCACACAGCAAGTGGGGGACACACACACACACAGTGAGGGGGGACACATGCACACAGCGAGGGGGGACACACGCACACAGCGAGGGGGGGACACACGCACGCAGCGAGGGGGGCACACGCACACAGCGAGGGGAGGTCACGATCACAGACAGTGAAGGAGGAACACGCTCACACACAGCGAGGGGGGACACGCTCACACAGAGCGAGGGAGGGACACGGTCACACTCAGCGAGGGGGGGACACACGCACACAGCGAGGTGGGGGACACACGCACACAGCGAGGTGGGGGACACGCACACACACAGCGAGGGGGCACACACACACAGCAAAGGAGGGACACACTCACACACAGCGAGGGGGGACATACGCACACAGCGAGGGGGGACACACACGCACACAGCGAGGGGGGGAACACACGCACACAGCGAGGGGGGACACACGCACACAGCGAGGGGAGGTCACGATCACAGACAGTGAAGGAGGAACACGCTCACACACAGCGAGGGGGGACACGCTCACACACAGCGAGGGAGGGACACACACACACACAGCGAGGGGGGTCACACGCACACAGCGAGGGGAGGGACACATGCACACAGCGAGGGGACACATGCACACACACAGCGAGGGGGGACACATGCACACAGCGGGGGGGGGCCACACGCACACAGCGAGGGGGGGACACACGCACACAGCGAGGGGGGCGACACACGCATACAGGGGGGGCACACGCACACAGCGAGGGGGGGACACACGCACACAGCGAGGGGGGGACACACGCACACAGCGAGTGGGGGACACACGCACACAGCGAGGGGGGAACACACGCACACAGCGAGGGGGGACACACATGCACACAGCGAGGGGAGGTCACGATCACAGACAGTGAAGGAGGAACACGCTCACACACAGCGAGGGGGGACACGCTCACTCACAGCGAGGGGGGACACACACAAACAGCGAGGGGGGGACACACGCAAACAGCGAGGGGGGGACACACGCAAACAGCGAGGGGGGGACATGATCACACACAGCGAGGGAGGGGGAACACGCTCACAGACAGCGAGGGAGGGACATGCACACACACAGCGAGGGGGGGACACACGCACACAGCGAGGGGGGGGACACACGCACACAGCGGGGTGGGGGACACACGCACACAGAGAGAGAGGGACACACGCACACAGAGAGGGGGGCGACACACGCATACAGGGGGGGCACACGCACACAGCGAGGGGGGGACACACGCACACAGCGAGGGGGGGACACACGCACACAGCGAGTGGGGGACACACGCACACAGCGAGGGGGGAACACACGCACACAGCGAGGGGGGACACACATGCACACAGCGAGGGGGGGACACACGCACACAGCGAGGGGGGACACACGCACACAGCGATTGGGGGATACACGCACACAGCGAGGGGACACACACACACACACACACACACAGCGAGGGGGGACACACGCACACACAGCGAGGGGGGACACACGCACACCGCGAGGGGGGACACACGCACACAGCGAGGGGGGACACACACACACAGCGAGGGGGAAACACACACACACAGCGAGGGGGAGGACACACTTACACAAGTGAGGGAGGGGGACACATACACAGCGAAGGGAGGGACACGCTCACATACAGCGAGGGAGGGACACGGTCACACTCAGCGAGGGGGGGACACACGCACACAGCGAGGTGGGGGACACGCGCACACACAGCGAGGGGGGGACACACACACAGCAAAGGAGGGACACGCTCACACACAGCGAGGGGGGACATACGCACACAGCGAGGGGGGACACACACGCACACAACGAGGGGGATACATGTACACAGCGAGTGGGGGAACACGCACACACACAGTGAGGGAGGGGGACACACACACAGCGAAGGAGGGACGCGCTCACAGACAGCGAGAGAGGGACATGCTCACAAACAGCGAGGGGACACACACACACACACACAGCGAGGGAGGGGGCACGCACACACACAGCGAGGGAGGGGGACATGCACACACACAGCGAGGGAGGGGGGCACGCACACACACAGCGAGGGGGTACGGACACACACACAACGAGGGGGATACACGTACACAGTGAGGTAGGGGGACACACGCACGCAGCGAGGTTGGGTACACACGCACACAGCGAGGGGGGGAACACACGCACACAGCGAGGGGGGGACACGCTCACACACAGTGAGGGAGGGGGACACAAACACAGCGAAGGAGGGACACACACGCACACAGCGGGGGGGACACATGCACACAGCGGGGCGGGACACACGCACACAGCAAGTGTGGCACGCACACACACAGCGAGGGAGGGGGGCACGCACACACACAGCGAGGGGGGACGGACACACACACACACACACACACACAGCACGGGGGGACACACGTACACGCACACAGCGAGGTGGGGACACACGCACACAGCGAGGTGGGGATACACGCACACAGCGAGGGGGGAGACACGCACACAGGGAGGAGGGACACACACGCACACAGCGAGGGGGGACACACGCACACAGCGAGGGGGGCGACACACGCACACAGCAAGGTGGGGGACACACGCATGCAGCGAGGTGGGGGACACACGCACACAGTGTGGGAGGCGGACACACGAACACAGTGTGGGAGGGGGAGACACGCACACAGCGAGGGGGGACACACGCACACAGCGAGGTGGGGGACACACGCACACAGCGAGGTGGGGGACACGCACACAGCGAGGTAGGGGATCACATGCACGCAGCGAGGTGGGGGACACACGCACACAGTGAGGTAGGGGGACACACGCACGCAGCGAGGTCGGGTACACACGCACACAGCGAGGGGGGGAACACACGCACACAGCGAGGGGGGGACACGCTCACACACAGTGAGGGAGGGGGACACAAACACAGCGAAGGAGGGACACACACGCACACAGCGGGGGGGACACATGCACACAGCGGGGCGGGACACACGCACACAGCGAGGGGGCACGCACACACACAGCGAGGGAGGGGGGCACGCACACACACAGCGAGGGGACACACACACACACACTCACACAGCGAGGGGGGACACACGTACACGCACACAGCGAGGTGGGGACACACGCACACAGCGAGGTGGGGATACACGCACACAGCGAGGGGGGGACACGCACGCAGCGAGGGGGGGATACATGCACACACACAGTGAGGGAGGGACACGCACACACACAGCAAGGGGTGACACACGCACACACACACAGCGAGGGGGAGACAAATGCACACAGCGAAGGGGACACACGCACACACACAGCGAGGGGAGACACACGCACACAGCAAGGTGGGGGACACACGCACACACAGCGAGGTGGGGGACACACGCACACACACAGCGAGTTGGGGGACACACGCACACACACAGCGAGGGGGGACACACGCATACACACAGCGAGGGGGGACGGACACACACACACACAAAGCGAGGGGGGACACACGCACACGCACAAAGTGAGGGGGGGCACACGCACACACACAGTGTGGGAGGGACACACGCACACAGCAAGTGGGGGACACACGCACACAGCGAGGGAAGGACACACGCACACAGCGAGGGGTGGACACATGCACACAGCGAGGGGGGGACACACGCACACAGCAAGGGGGGGACACATGCACACAGCGAGGGGGGGCCACACGCACACAGCGAGGGGGGGTCACACGCACACAGCGAGGGGGGACACACGCACACAGCGAGGGGGGTCACACGCACACAGCAAGTGGGGGACACACACACACACAGTGAGGGGGGACACATGCACACAGCGAGGGGGGGACACACGCACACAGCGAGGGGGGGACACACGCACGCAGCGAGGGGGGCACACGCACACAGCGAGGGGAGGTCACGATCACAGACAGTGAAGGACGAACACGCTCACACACAGCGAGGGGGGACACGCTCACACACAGCGAGGGAGGGACACACACACACACAGCGAGGGGGGGACACACGCACACAGCGAGGGGAGGGACACATGCACACAGCGAGGGGACACACACACACACACAGCGAGGGGGGACACATGCACACAGCGAGGGGGGCCACACGCACACAGCGAGGGGGGACACACGCACACAGCGAGGGGGGGACACACACACACAGTGAGGGGGGACACACGCACACAGCGAGGGGGACACACACGCACACAGCGAGGGGGGGACACACGCACACAGCGAGGGGAGGTCACGATCACAGACAGTGAAGGAGGAACACGCTCACACACAGCGAGGGGGGACACGCTCACACACAGCGAGGGGGGACACACGCAAACAGCGAGGGGGGGACACACGCAAACAGCGAGGGGGGGACACACGCAAACAGCGAGGGGGGGACATGATCACACACAGTGAGGGAGGGGGAACACGATCACAGACAGCGAGGGAGGGACATGCACACACACAGCGAGGGGGGGACACACGCACACAGCGAGGGGACACACACACACACAGCGAGGGAGGGGGCACGCACACACACAGCGAGGGAGGGGGACATGCACACACACAGCGAGGGAGGGGGGCACGCACACACACAGCGAGGGGGACGGACACACACACACACACACAAACACAGCGAGGGGAGGGACACGCTCACATACAGCGAGGGAGGGACACGGTCACACTCAGCGAGGGGGGGACACACGCACACAGCGAGGTGGGGGACACACGCACACAGCGAGGTGGGGGACACGCACACACACAGCGAGGGGGCACACACACACAGCAAAGGAGGGACACACTCACACACAGCGAGGGGGGACACACACGCACACAGCGAGGGGGGGAACACACGCACACAGCGAGGGGGGACACACGCACACAGCGAGGGGAGGTCACGATCACAGACAGTGAAGGAGGAACACGCTCACACACAGCGAGGGGGGACACGGTCACACACAGCGAGGGAGGGACACACACACACACAGCGAGGGGGGTACACACGCACACAGCGAGGGGGGTCACACGCACACAGCGAGGGGAGGGACACATGCACACAGCGAGGGGACACATGCACACACACAGTGAGGGGGGACACATGCACACAGCGAGGGGGGGCCACACGCACACAGCGAGGGGGGGACACACGCACACAGCGAGGGGGGGACACACGCACACAGCGAGGGGAGGTCACGATCACAGACAGTGAAGGAGGAACACGCTCACACACAGCGAGGGGGGACACGCTCACTCACAGCGAGGGGGGACACACACAAACAGCGAGGGGGGGACACACGCAAACAGCGAGGGGGGGACACACGCAAACAGCGAGGGGGGGACATGATCACACACAGCGAGGGTGGGGGAACACGCTCACAGACAGCGAGGGAGGGACATGCACACACACAGCGAGGGGGGGACACACGCACACAGCGAGGGGGGGGACACACGCACACAGCGGGGGGGGGACACACGCACACAGAGAGAGGTGGTCACACGCACACAGAGAGGGGGGCGACACACGCATACGGGGGGGCACACGCACACAGCGAGGGGGGGACACACGCACACAGCGAGGGGGACACACACGCACACAGCGAGTGGGGGACACACGCACACAGCGAGGGGGGGAACACACGCACACAGCGAGGGGGGACACACATGCACACAGCGAGGGGGGGACACACGCACACAGCGAGGGGGGACACACGCACACAGCGATTGGGGGATACACGCACACAGCGAGGGGACACACACACACACACACACACACAGCGAGGGGGGACACACGCACACACAGCGAGGGGGGACACACGCACACCGCGAGGGGGGACACACGCACACAGCGAGGGGGGACACACACACACAGCGAGGGGGAAACACACACACACAGCGAGGGGGAGGACACACTTACACAAGTGAGGGAGGGGGACACATACACAGCGAAGGGAGGGACACGCTCACATACAGCGAGGGAGGGACACGGTCACACTCAGCGAGGGGGGGACACACGCACACAGCGAGGTGGGGGACACACGCACACAGCGAGGTGGGGGACACGCGCACACACAGCGAGGGGGGGACACACACACAGCAAAGGAGGGACACGCTCACACACAGCGAGGGGGGACATACGCACACAGCGAGGGGGGACACACACGCACACAACGAGGGGGATACATGTACACAGCGAGTGGGGGGGACACGCACACACACAGTGAGGGAGGGGGACACACACACAGCGAAGGAGGGACGCGCTCACAGACAGCGAGAGAGGGACATGCTCACACACAGCGAGGGGACACACACACACACACACAGCGAGGGAGGGGGCACGCACACACACAGCGAGGGAGGGGGACATGCACACACACAGCGAGGGAGGGGGGCACGCACACACACAGCGAGGGGGGACGGACACACACACACACACACACACACACACACACACACAGCGAGGGGAGGGACACGCTCACATACAGCGAGGGAGGGACACGGTCACACTCAGCGAGGGGGGGGACACACGCACACAGCGAGGTGGGGGACACACGCACACAGCGAGGTGGGGGACACGCGCACACACAGCGAGGGGGCATACACACACAGCAAAGGAGGGACACACTCACACACAGCGAGGGGGGACATACGCACACAGCGAGGGGGGACACACACGCACACAACGAGGGGGATACACGTACACAGTGAGGTAGGGGGACACACGCACGCAGCGAGGTGGGGTACACACGCACACAGCGAGGGGGGGAACACACGCACACAGCGAGGGGGGGACACGCTCACACACAGTGAGAGAGGGGGACACAAACACAGCGAAGGAGGGACACACACGCACACAGCGGGGGGGACACATGCACACAGGGGGGCGGGACACACGCACAGAGCAAGTGTGGCACGCACACACACAGCGAGGGAGGGGTCACGCACACACACAGCGAGGGGGGACGGACACACACACACAGCACGGGGGGACACACGTACACGCACACAGCGAGGTGGGGACACACGCACACAGCGAGGTGGGGATACACGCACATAGCGAGGGGGGGACACGCACGCAGCGAGGGGGGGATACATGCACACACACAGTGAGGGAGGGACACGCACACACAGCAAGGGGGGACACACGCACACACACACAGCGAGGGGGAGACACACGCACACAGCGAAGGGGACACACGCACACACACAGCGAGGGGAGACACACGCACACTGCAAGGTGGGGGACACACGCACACACAGCGAGGTGGGGGACACACGCACACACTCAGCGAGGTGGGGGACACACGCACACACACAGCGAGGGGGGACACACGCATACACACAGCGAGGGGGGACGGACACACACACAGCGAGGGGGGAGACACGCACACAGCGACGGGGGACACACACGCACACAGCGAGGGGGGCGACACACGCACACAGCAAGGTGGGGGACACACGCATGCAGCGAGGTGGGGGACACACGCACACAGTGTGGGAGGGGGACACAGGCACACAGTGTGGGAGGGGGAGACACGCACACAGCGAAGGGGGGAAACACGCACACAGCGAGGGGGGGACACACGCACACAGCGGGGGGGGACACACGCACACAGCGAGGGGGGACACACGCACACAGCGAGGGGGGAGACACGCACACAGCGAGGGGGGACACACACACACACAGCGAGGGGGGACACACGCACACAGCGAGGGGGGCGACACACACACACAGCGAGGGGGGACACACGCACACAGCGAGGGGGGAGACACGCACACAGCGAGGGGGGGAGACACGCACTCAGCGAGGGGGCGACACACGCACACAGCGAGGGGGGGACACACGCACACAGCGAGGGGGGACACACGCACACAGCGAGGGGGGTAGACACGCACACAGCGACGGGGGACACACACGCACACAGCGAGGGGGGCGACACACGCACACAGCAAGGTGGGGGACACACGCATGCAGCGAGGTGGGGGACACACGCACACAGTGTGGGAGGGGGACACAGGCACACAGTGTGGGAGGGGGAGACACGCACACAGCGAGGGGGGGAGACACGCACACAGCGAGGGGGGGGAACACGCTCACAGACAGCGAGGGAGGGACATGCACACACACAGCGAGGGGGGGACACACGCACACAGCGAGGGGGGGACACACGCACACAGCGAGTGGGGGACACACGCACACAGCGAGGGGGGGAACACACGCACACAGCGAGGGGGGACACACATGCACACAGCGAGGGGGGGACACACGCACACAGCGAGGGGGGACACACGCACACAGCGATTGGGGGATACACGCACACAGCGAGGGGACACACACACACACACACACACACAGCGAGGGGGGACACACGCACACACAGCGAGGGGGGACACACGCACACCGCGAGGGGGGACACACGCACACAGCGAGGGGGGACACACACACACAGCGAGGGGGAAACACACACACACAGCGAGGGGGAGGACACACTTACACAAGTGAGGGAGGGGGACACATACACAGCGAAGGGAGGGACACGCTCACATACAGCGAGGGAGGGACACGGTCACACTCAGCGAGGGGGGTACACACGCACACAGCGAGGTGGGGGACACACGCACACAGCGAGGTGGGGGACACGCGCACACACAGCGAGGGGGGGACACACACACAGCAAAGGAGGGACACGCTCACACACAGCGAGGGGGGACATACGCACACAGCGAGGGGGGGACACACGCACACAGCGAGGGGGGGACACACGCACACAACGGGGGGGGGACACACGCACACAGAGAGAGGGGGACACACGCACACAGAGAGGGGGGCGACACACGCATACGGGGGGGCACACGCACACAGCGAGGGGGGGACACACGCACACAGCGAGGGGGGGACACACGCACACAGCGAGTGGGGGACACACGCACACAGCGAGGGGGGGAACACACGCACACAGCGAGGGGGGACACACATGCACACAGCGAGGGGGGGACACACGCACACAGCGAGGGGGGACACACGCACACAGCGATTGGGGGATACACGCACACAGCGAGGGGACACACACACACACACACACACAGCGAGGGGGGACACACGCACACACAGCGAGGGGGGACACACGCACACCGCGAGGGGGGACACACGCACACAGCGAGGGGGGACACACACACACAGCGAGGGGGAAACACACACACACAGCGAGGGGGAGGACACACTTACACAAGTGAGGGAGGGGGACACATACACAGCGAAGGGAGGGACACGCTCAAATACAGCGAGGGAGGGACACGGTCACACTCAGCGAGGGGGGGACACACGCACACAGCGAGGTGGGGGACACACGCACACAGCGAGGTGGGGGACACGCGCACACACAGCGATGGGGGGACACACACACAGCAAAGGAGGGACACGCTCACACACAGCGAGGGGGGACATACGCACACAGCGAGGGGGGACACACACGCACACAACGAGGGGGATACATGTACACAGCGAGTGGGGGGGACACGCACACACACAGTGAGGGAGGGGGACACACACACAGCGAAGGAGGGACGCGCACACAGACAGCGAGAGAGGGACATGCTCACACACAGCGAGGGGACACACACACACACACACAGCGAGGGAGGGGGCACGCACACACACAGCGAGGGAGGGGGACATGCACACACACAGCGAGGGAGGGGGGCACGCACACACACAGCGAGGGGGGACGGACACACACACACACACACACACACACACACACAGCGAGGGGAGGGACACGCTCACATACAGCGAGGGAGGGACACGGTCACACTCAGCGAGGGGGGGGACACACGCACACAGCGAGGTGGGGGACACACGCACACAGCGAGGTGGGGGACACGCGCACACACAGCGAGGGGGGATACACACACAGCAAAGGAGGGACACACTCACGCACAGCGAGGGGGGACATACGCACACAGCGAGGGGGGACACACACGCACACAACGAGGGGGATACACGTACACAGTGAGGTAGGGGGGCACACGCACGCAGCGAGGTGGGGTACACACGCACACAGCGAGGGGGGGAACACACGCACACAGCGAGGGGGGGACACGCTCACACACAGTGAGGGAGGGGGACACAAACACAGTGAAGGAGGGACACACACGCACACAGCGGGGGGGACACATGCACACAGGGGGGCGGGACACACGCACAGAGCAAGTGTGGCACCCACACACACAGCGAGGGAGGGGGGCACGCACACACACAGCGAGGGGGGACGGACACACACACACAGCACGGGGGGACACACGTACACGCACACAGCGAGGTGGGGACACACGCACACAGCGAGGTGGGGATACACGCACACAGCGAGGGGGGGACACGCACGCAGCGAGGGGGGGATACATGCACACACACAGTGAGGGAGGGACACGCACACACAGCAAGGGGGGACACACGCACACACACACAGCGAGGGGGAGACACACGCACACAGCGAAGGGGACACACGCACACACACAGCGAGGGGAGACACACGCACACTGCAAGGTGGGGGACACACGCACACACAGCGAGGTGGGGGACACACGCACACACACAGCGAGGTGGGGGACACACGCACACACACAGCGAGGGGGGACACACGCATACACACAGCGAGGGGGGACGGACACACACACAGCGAGGGGGGAGACACGCACACAGCGACGGGGGACACACACGCACACAGCGAGGGGGGCGACACACGCACACAGCAAGGTGGGGGACACACGCATGCAGCGAGGTGGGGGACACACGCACACAGTGTGGGAGGGGGACACAGGCACACAGTGTGGGAGGGGGAGACACGCACACAGCGAAGGGGGGAAACACGCACACAGCGAGGGGGGGACACACGCACACAGCGGGGGGGGACACACGCACACAGCGAGGGGGGACACACGCACACAGCGAGGGGGGAGACACGCACACAGCGAGGGGGGACACACACACACACAGCGAGGGGGGGACACACGCACACAGCGAGGGGGGCGACACACACACACAGCGAGGGGGGACACACGCACACAGCGAGGGGGGAGACACGCACACAGCGAGGGGGGGAGACACGCACACAGCGAGGGGGCGACACACGCACACAGCGAGGGGGGGACACACGCACACAGCGAGGGGGGACACACGCACACAGCGAGGGGGGGAGACACGCACACAGCGACGGGGGACACACACGCACACAGCGAGGGGGGCGACACACGCACACAGCAAGGTGGGGGACACACGCATGCAGCGAGGTGGGGGACACACGCACACAGTGTGGGAGGGGGACACAGGCACACAGTGTGGGAGGGGGAGACACGCACACAGCGAGGGGGGGAGACACGCATACAGCGAGGGGGGGACACACGCACACAGCGAGGGGGGGTACACACGCACACAGCGAGGGGGGACACACGCACACAGCGAGGGGGGAGACACGCACACAGCGAGGAGGGACACACACGCACACAGCGAGGGGGGACACACGCACACAGCGAGGGGGGCGACACACGCACACAGCAAGGTGGGGGACACACGCATGCAGCGAGGTGGGGGACACACGCACACAGTGTGGGAGGGGGACACAGGCACACAGTGTGGGAGGGGGAGACATGCACACAGCGAGGGGGGAGACACGCACACAGCGAGGGGGGGACACACGCACACAGCGGGGGGGGACACACGCACACAGCGAGGGGGGACACACGCACACAGCGAGGGGGGCACGCACACACCCAGCGAGGGAGGGGGGCACGCACACACACAGCGAGGGGACACACACACACACACACACACAGCGAGCGGGGACACACGTACACGCACACAGCGAGGTGGGGACACACGCACACAGCGAGGTGGGGATACACGCACACAGCGAGGGGGGGACACGCACGCAGCGAGGGGGGGATACATGCACACACACAGTGAGGGAGGGACACGCACACACACAGCAAGGGGGGACACACGCACACACACACAGCGAGGGGGAGACAAATGCACACAGCGAAGGGGACACACGCACACACACAGCGAGGGGAGACACACGCACACAGCAAGGTGGGGGACACACGCACACACAGCGAGGTGGGGGACACACGCACACACACAGCGAGTTGGGGGACACACGCACACACACAGCGAGGGGGGACACACACATACACACAGCGAGGGGGGACGGACACACACACACACAAAGCGAGGGGGGACACACGCACACGCACAAAGTGAGGGGGGGCACACGCACACACACAGTGTGGGAGGGACACACGCACACAGCAAGTGGGGGACACACGCACACAGCGAGGGGAGGACACACGCACACAGCGAGGGGTGGACACACGCACACAGCGAGGGGGGGACACACGCACACAGCGAGGGGGGGACACATGCACACAGCGAGGGGGGACACACGCACACAGCGAGGGGGGATACACGCACACAGCAAGGGGGGGACACATGCACACAGCGAGGGGGGTCACACGCACACAGCGAGGGGGGGACACACGCACACAGCGAGGGGGGACACACGCACACAGCGAGGGGGGTCACACGCACACAGCAAGTGGGGGACACACGCACACAGCGAGGGGGGGACACACGCACACAGCGAGGGACACACACACACACACAGTGAGGGGGGACACATGCACACAGCGAGGGGAGGACACACGCACACAGCGAGGGGGGGACACACGCACACAGCGAGGGAGGACACACGCACACAGCGAGGAGAGGTCACGATCACAGACAGTGAAGGAGGAACACGCTCACACACAGCGAGGGGGGACACGCTCACACACAGCGAGGGAGGGACACACACACAGACAGCGAGGGGGGGACACACGCACACAGCGAGGGGAGGGACACATGCACACAGCGAGGGGACACACACACACACACAGCGAGGGGGGACACATGCACACAGCGAGGGGGGCCACACGCACACAGCGAGGGGGGGACACACGCACACAGCGAGGGGGACACACACACACACAGTGAGGGGGGACACACGCACACAGCGAGGGGGGGACACACGCACACAGCGAGGGGGGGACACACGCACACAGCGAGGGGAGGTCACGATCACAGACAGTGAAGGAGGAACACGCTCACACACAGCGAGGGGGGACACGCTCAGACACAGCGAGGGGGGACACACGCAAACAGCGAGGGGGGGACACATGCAAACAGCGAGGGGGGGACACACGCAAACAGCGAGGGGGGACATGATCACACACAGCGAGGGGGGGACACACACACACAGCGAGGGGGAAACACACACACACAGCGAGGGGGAGGACACACTTACACAAGTGAGGGAGGGGGACACATACACAGCGAAGGGAGGGACACGCTCACATACAGCGAGGGAGGGACACGGTCACACTCAGCGAGGGGGGGACACACGCACACAGCGAGGTGGGGGACACACGCACACAGCGAGGTGGGGGACACGCGCACACACAGCGAGGGGGGGACACACACACAGCAAAGGAGGGACACGCTCACACACAGCGAGGGGGGACATACGCACACAGCGAGGGGGGACACACACGATAACAACGAGGGGGATACACGTACACAGCGAGTGGGGGACACACGCACACAGCGAGAGGGGGGAAACACGCACACAGCGAGGGGGGGGACACGCACACACACAGTGAGGGAGGGGGACACACACACAGCGAAGGAGGGACGCGCTCACAGACAGCGAGAGAGGGACACGCTCACACACAGCGAGGGGACACACACACACACACACACAGCGAGGGAGGGGGCACGAACACACACAGCGAGGGAGGGGGACATGCACACACACAGCGAGGGAGGGGGGCACGCACACGCACAGCGAGGGGGGACGGACACACACACACACACACACACACAGCGAGGGGAGGGACACGCTCACATACAGCGAGGGAGGGACACGGTCACACTCAGCGAGGGGGGGACACACGCACACAGCGAGGTGGGGGACACACGCACACAGCGAGGTGGGGGACACGCGCACACACAGCGAGGGGGGATACACACACAGTAAAGGAGGGACACGCTCACACACAGCGAGGGGGGACATACGCACACAGCGAGGGGGGACACACACGCACACAACGAGGGGGATACACGTACACAGTGAGGTAGGGGGACACACGCACGCAGCGAGGTGGGGTACACACGCACACAGCGAGGGGGGGAACACACGCACACAGCGAGGGGGGACACGCTCACACACAGTGAGGGAGGGGGACACAAACACAGCGAAGGAGGGACACACACGCACACAGCGGGGGGGACACATGCACACAGCGGGGCGGGACACACGCACACAGCAAGTGTGGCACGCACACACACAGCGAGGGAGGGGGGCACGCACACACACAGCGAGGGGGGACGGACACACACACACACACACACACACACACAGCAAGGGGGGACACACGTACACGCACACAGCGAGGTGGGGACACACGCACACAGCGAGGTGGGGATACACGCACACAGCGAGGGGGGACATGCACGCAGCGAGGGGGGGATACATGCACACACACAGTGAGGGAGGGACACACACACACACAGCAAGGGGGGACACACGCACACACACACAGCGAGGGGGAGACACACGCACACAGCGAAGGGGACACACGCACACACACAGCAAGGGGGGACACACGCACACACACAGCGAGGGGAGACACACGCACACAGCAAGCTGGGGGACACACGCACACACAGCGAGGTGGGGGACACACGCACACACACAGCGAGGTGGGGGACACACGCACACACACAGCGAGGGGGGACACACGCATACACACAGCGAGGGGGGACGGACACACACACACACAAAGCGAGGGGGGACACACGCACACGCACAAAGTGAGGAGGGCACACGCACACACACAGTGTGGGAGGGACACACGCACACAGCAAGTGGGGGACACGCGCACACAGCGAGGGGAGGACACACGCACACAGCGAGGGGTGGACACACGCACACAGCGAGGGGGGGGACACACGCACACAGCGAGGGGGGGACACACGCACACAGCGAGGGGGGACACACGCACACAGCGAGGGGGGATACACGCACACAGCGAGAGAGGGACACCTGCACACAGCGAGGGGGGTCACACGCACACAGCGAGGGGGGGACACACGCACACAGCGAGAGGGGGACACATGCACACAGCGAGGGGGGTCACACGCACACAGCGAGGGGGGACACACGCACACAGCGAGGGGGGGACACTCGCACACAGCGAGGGGGACACACACACACACAGTGAGGGGGGGACACACGCACACAGCGAGGGGGGAATCACACACGCACACAGCGAGGGGGGACACACGCACAGAGCGAGGGGGGGAGACACGCACACAGCGAGGGGGGGACACACGCACACAGCGAGGGGAGGTCACGATCACAGACAGTGCAGGAGGAACACGCTCACACACAGCGAGGGGGGACACGCTCACACACAGCGAGGGAGGGACACACACACACACACACAGCGAGGGGGGGACACACGCACACAGCGAGGGGAGGGACACACGCACACAGCGAGGGGACACACACACACACAGCGAGGGGGGACACACGCACAAAGCGAGGGGGGGACACACGCACACAGCGAGGGCGGGACACACACACACAGTGTGGGCGGACGCACGCACACAGCGAGGGGGGACACACGCACACAGCGAGGGGGGGACACACGCACACAGCGAGGGGAGGTCACGATCACAGACAGTGACGGAGGAACACGCTCACACACAGCGAGGGTGGACACGCTCACGCACAGCGAGGGGGGACACACGCAAACAGCGAGGGGGGACACACGCAAACAGCGAGGGGGGGACATGATCACACACAGCGAGGGAGGGGGAACACGCTCACAGACAGCGAGGGAGGGACATGCACACACACAGCGAGGGGGGGACACACGCACACAGCGGGCGGGGGACACACGCACACAGAGAGAGGGGACACACGCACACAGAGAGGGGGGCGACACACGCATACAGGGTGTGCACACGCACACAGCGGGGGGGGACACACGCACACAGTGAGGGGGGGACACACGCACACAGCGAGTGGGGGACACACGCACACAGCGAGGGGGGGGACACACGCACACAGCGAGGGGGGACACACACACAGCGAAGGAGGGACGCGCTCACAGACAGCGAGAGAGGGACACGCTCACACACAGCGAGGGGACACACACACACACACAGCGAGGGAGGGGGCACGCACACACACAGCGAGGGAGGGGGACATGCACACACACAGCGAGGGAGGGGGGCACGCACACACACAGCGAGGGGGGACGGACACACACACACACACACACACACAGCGAGGGGAGGGACACGCTCACATACAGCGAGGGAGGGACACGGTCACACTCAGCGAGGGTGGGACACACGCACACAGCGAGGTGGGGGACACACGCACACAGCGAGGTGGGGGACACGTGCACACACAGCGAGGGGGGGATACACACACAGTAAAGGAGGGACACGCTCACACACAGTGAGGGGGGACACACGCACACAGCGAGGGGGGAGACACACGCACACAACGAGGGGGATACACGTACACAGTGAGGTAGGGGGACACACGCACGCAGCGAGGTGGGGTACACACGCACACAGCGAGGGGGGAACACACGCACACAGCGAGGGGGGACACGCTCACACACAGTGAGGGAGGGGGACACAAACACAGCGAAGGAGGGACACACACGCACACAGCGGGGGGGACACATGCACACAGCGGGGCGGGACACACGCACACAGCAAGTGTGGCACGCACACACACAGCGAGGGAGGGGGGCACGCACACACACAGCGAGGGGGGACGGACACACACACACACACACACACACACACACACAGCAAGGGGGCACACACGTACACGCACACAGCGAGGTGGGGACACACGCACACAGCGAGGTGGGGATACACGCACACAGCGAGGGGGGGACACGCACGCAGCGAGGGGGGGATACATGCACACACACAGTGAGGGAGGGACACACACACACACAGCAAGGGGGGACACACGCACACACACACAGCGAGGGGGAGACACACGCACACAGCGAAGGGGACACACGCACACACACAGCGAGGGGAGACACACGCACACAGCAAGGTGGGGGACACACGCACACAAAGCGAGGTGGGGGACACACGCACACACACAGCGAGGTGGGGGACACACGCACACACACAGCGAGGGGGGACACACGCATACACACAGCGAGGGGGGACGGACACACACACACACAAAGCGAGGGGGGACACACGCACACGCACAAAGTGAGGGGGGCACACGCACACACACAGTGTGGGAGGGACACACGCACACAGCAAGTGGGGTACACGCGCACACAGCGAGGGGAGGACACACGCACACAGCGAGGGGTGGACACTCGCACACAGCGAGGGGGGTCACACGCACACAGCGAGGGGGGGACACACGCACACAGCGAGGGGGGGACACATGCACACAGCGAGGGGGGTCACACGCACACAGCGAGGGGGGACACACGCACACAGCGAGGGGGGGACACTCGCACACAGCGAAGGGGACACACACACACACAGTGAGGGGGGGACACACGCACACAGCGAGGGGGGAATCACACACGCACACAGCGAGGGGGGACACACGCACACAGCGAGGGGGGGAGACACGCACACAGCGAGGGGGGGACACACGCACACAGCGAGGGGAGGTCACGATCACAGACAGTGCAGGAGGAACACGCTCACACACAGCGAGGGGGGACACGCTCACACACAGCGAGGGAGGGACACACACACACACACAGCGAGGGGGGGACACACGCACACAGCGAGGGGAGGGACACACGCACACAGCGAGGGGACACACACACACACAGCGAGGGGGGACACACGCACAAAGCGAGGGGGATACACGTACACAGTGAGGGGGGACACACGCACACAGCGAGGGGGGGACACACGCACACAGCGAGGGGAGGGACACACACACACAGTGAGGGCGGACACACGCACACAGCGTGGGGGGACACACGCACACAGCGAGGGGGGGACACACGCACACAGCGAGGGGAGGTCACGATCACAGACAGTGAAGGAGGAACACGCTCACACACAGCGAGGGGGGACACGCTCACGCACAGCGAGGGGGGACACACGCAAACAGCGAGGGGGGGACACACGCAAACAGCGAGGGGGGGACATGATCACACACAGCGAGGGAGGGGGAACACGCTCACACACAGCGAGGGGGGACACGCTCACGCACAGCGAGGGGGGACACACACACACAGCGAGGGGGGACACACGCACACAGCGAGGGGGAAACACACACACACAGCGAGGGGGAGGACACACATACACAAGTGAGGGAGGGGGCACATACACAGCGAAGGGAGGGACACGCTCACATACAGCGAGGGAGGGCCACGGTCACACTCAGCGAGGGGGTGACACACGCACACAGCGAGGTGGGGGACACACGCACACAGCGAGGTGGGGGACACGCGCACACACAGCGAGGGGGGGACACACACACAGCAAAGGAGGGACACGCTCACACACAGCGAGGGGGGACATACGCACACAGCGAGGGGGGACACACACGCACACAACGAGGGGGATACACGTACACAGCGAGTGGGGGACACACGCACACAGCGAGGGGGCGGAAACACGCACACAGCGAGGGGGGACACGCACACACACAGTGAGGGAGGGGGACACACACACAGCGAAGGAGGGACACGCTCACAGACAGCGAGAGAGGGACACGCTCACACACAGCGAGGGGACACACACACACACAGCGAGGGAGGGGGCACGCACACACACAGCGAGGGAGGGGGACATGCACACACACAGCGAGGGGCGGACACACGCACACAGCGAGGGGGGGGACACGCTCACACACAGTGAGGGGGGGACACGCTCACACACACACACACACACACACACACACACACACCAAGGGAGGGGGACACACGCCCACAGCGAGGGGGGACACACACACACAGCGAGGGGGAGACACACGCACACAGCGAGGTGGGGGAAACGCACACAGCGAGGTGGGGGACACACGCACACAGCGAGGTGGGGGACACGCACACAGCGAGGTAGGGGGAAACACGCACGCAGCGAGGTTGGGGACACACGCACACAGTGAGGGAGGAGGACACACGCACACAGCGAGGGGGGAACACACGCACACAGCGAGGTGGGGGACACGCACACAGCGAGGTAGGGGGACACACGCTTGCAGTGAGGGGGGACACACGCACACAAGGGGGGGACACACGCACACAGCGAGGGAGGGGACACACACAGCAAAGGGAGGGGGTCACACGCACACAGCGAGGGGGGCGACACACGCACACAGCGAGCGGGGAGACACAGACACAGCGAGGGGGGAAACACACACACACAGCGAGGGGGGACACACGCACAAAGCGAGGGGGGGACACACGCACACAGCGAGGGGGGACACACGCACACAGCGAGGGGGGACACACGCACACAGCGAGGAGGGCAGACACGCACACAGCGAGGGGGGGACACACGCACACAGCGAGGGGGGCGACACACGCACACAGCGAGGGGGGGACACATGCACACAGCGAGGGGGGGACACACGCACACAGCGAGGGGGGACACACGCACACAGCGAGGGGGGACACACGCACACAGCGAGGGGGGGAGACACGCACACAGCGAGGGGGGCGACACACGCACACAGCGAGGGGGGGACACATGCACACAGCGAGGGGGGGACACACGCACACAGCGAGGGGGGACACACGCACACAGCGAGGGGGGACACACGCACACAGCGAGGGGGGGAGACACGCACACAGCGAGGGGGACACACACGCACACAGCGAGGGGGGACACACGCACACAGCGAGGAGGGACACACGCACACAGCGAGGGGGGAGACACGCACACAGCGAGGGGGGGACACACGCACACAGCGAGGGGGGCGACACACGCACACAGCGAGGGGGGGACACACGCATACAGCGAGGGGGGACACACGCACACAGCGAGGGGGGGACACACACAAACAGCGAGGGGGGACACACGCACACAGCGAGGTGGGGGACATGCACACAGCGAGGTAGGGACACACACGCATGCAGCGAGGTGAGGGACACAGGCACACAGTGAGGGAGGGGGACACACGCACACAGCGAGGGGAGACACACGCACACAGCGAGGTGGGGGACACGCACACAGCGAGGTAGGGGAACACATGCATGCAGCGAGGTGGGAGACACACGCACACAGTGAGGTAGGGGGACACCCGCACGCAGCGAGTTGGGGTACACACGCACACAGCGAGGGGGGCAACACACGCACACAGCGAGGTGGGGGACACGCGCACACACAGTGAGGGACGGGGACACAAACACAGCGAAGGAGGGACACACACGCACACAGCGTGGGGGGGTACACACGCACACAGCGGGGGGGTCACACGCACACAGCAAGTGGGGGACACACGCACACAGCGGGGGGGGGACACACGCACACAGCGAGGGGGACACACACACACACAGTGAAGGGGGACACATGCACACAGCGAGGGGGGGACACACGCACACAGCGAGAGGGGGACACACCGCACACAGCGAGGGGGGACACACGCACACAGCGAGGGGACATCACGATCACAGACAGTGAAGGAGGAACACGCTCACACACAGCGAGGGGGGACACGCTCACACACAGCGAGGGAGGGACACACACACACACAGCGAGGGGGGGACACACGCACACAGCGAGGGGAGGGACACATGCACACAGCGAGGGGACACACACACACACACAGCGAGGGGGGACACATGCACACAGCGAGGGGGGCCACACGCACACAGCGAGGGGGGGACACACGCACACAGCGAGGGGGGGGGACACACACACAGTGAGGGGGGACACACGCACACAGCGAGGGGGGGACACACGCACACAGCGAGGGGGGACACACTCACACAGCGAGGGGAGGTCACGATCACAGACAGTGAAGGAGGAACACGCTCACACACAGCGAGGGGGGACACGCTCACACACAGCGAGGGGGGACACACGCAAACAGCGAGGGGGGGACACACGCAAACAGCGAGGGGGGGCCACACGCAAACAGCGAGGGGGGGACATGATCACACACAGTGAGGGAGGGGGAACACGCTCACAGACAGCGAGGGAGGGACATGCACACACACAGCGAGGGGGGACACACGCACACAGCGAGGGGGTGGACACACGCACACAGCGGGGGGACACACACGCACACAGAGAGAGGGGGACACACGCACACAGAGAGGGGGGCGACACACGCATACGGGGGGGCACACGCACACAGCGAGGGGGGGACACACGCACACAGCGAGGGGGGGACACACGCACACAGCGAGTGGGGGACACACGCACACAGCGAGGGGGGGAACACACGCACACAGCGAGGGGGGACACACACGCACACAGCGAGGGGGGGACACACGCACACAGCGAGGGGGGACACACACACACAGCGATTGGGGGATACACGCACACAGCGAGGGGGGACACACACACACACACACAGCGAGGGGGGACACACGCACACACAGCGAGGGGGGACACACGCACACCGCGAGGGGGGACACACGCACACAGCGAGAGGGGACACACACACACAGCGAGGGGGAAACACACACACACAGCGAGGGGGAGGACACACTTACACAAGTGAGGGAGGGGGACACATACACAGCGAAGGGAGGGACACGCTCACATACAGCGAGGGAGGGACACGGTCTCACTCAGCGAGGGGGGGACACACGCACACAGCGAGGTGGGGGACACACGCACACAGCGAGGTGGGGGACACGCGCACACACAGCGAGGGGGGGACACACACACAGCAAAGGAGGGACACGCTCACACACAGCGAGGGGGGACATACGCACACAGCGAGGGGGGACACACACGATAACAACGAGGGGGATACACGTACACAGCGAGTGGGGGACACACGCACACAGCGAGGGGGGGGAAACACGCACACAGCGAGGGGGGGACACGCACACACACAGTGAGGGAGGGGGACACACACACAGCGAAGGAGGGACGCGCTCACAGACAGCGAGAGAGGGACACGCTCACACACAGCGAGGGGACACACACACACACACAGCGAGGGAGGGGGCACGCACACACACAGCGAGGGAGGGGGACATGCACAAACACAGCGAGGGAGGGGGGCACGCACACACACAGCGAGGCGGGACGGACACACACACACACACACACAGCGAGGGGAGGGACACGCTCACATACAGCGAGGGAGGGACACGGTCACACTCAGCGAGGGGGGGACACACGCACACAGCGAGGTGGGGGACACACGCACACAGCGAGGTGGGGGACACGCGCACACACAGCGAGGGGGGGATACACACACAGTAAAGGAGGGACACGCTCACACACAGCGAGGGGGGACATACGCACACAGCGAGGGGGGACACACACGCACACAACGAGGGGGATACACGTACACAGTGAGGTAGGGGGACACACGCACGCAGCGAGGTGGGGTACACACGCACACAGCGAGGGGGGGAACACACGCACACAGCGAGGGGGGGACACGCTCACACACAGTGAGGGAGGGGGACACAAACACAGCGAAGGAGGGACACACACGCACACAGCGGGGGGGACACATGCACACAGCGGGGCGGGACACACGCACACAGCAAGTGTGGCACGCACACACACAGCGAGGGAGGGGGGCACGCACACACACAGCGAGGGGGGACGGACACACACACACACACACACACAGAGCAAGGGGGGACACACGTACACGCACGCAGCGAGGTGTGGTACACACGCACACAGCGAGGGGGGGAACACACGCACACAGCGAGGGGGGGACACGCTCACACACAGTGAGGGAGGGGGACACAAACACAGCGAAGGAGGGACACACACACACACAGCGGGGGGGACACATGCACACACACACAGCGAGGGGGAGACACACGCACACAGCGAAGGGGACACACGCACACACACAGCGAGGGGAGACACACGCACACAGCAAGGTGGGGGACACACGCACACACAGCGAGGTGGGGGACACACGCACACACACAGCGAGGTGGGGGACACACGCACACACACAGCGAGGGGGGACACACGCATACACACAGCGAGGGGAGACGGACACACACACACACACAAAGCGAGGGGGGACACACGCACACGCACAAAGTGAGGGGGGCACACGCACACACACAGTGTGGGAGGGACACACGCACACAGCAAGTGGGGGACACGCGCACACAGCGAGGGGAGGACACACGCACACAGTGAGGAGGGACACACGCACACAGCGAGGGGGGAGACACGCACACAGCGAGGGGGGGACACACGCACACAGCGAGGGGGGCGACACACGCACACAGCGAGGGTGTGACACATGCACACAGCGAGGGGGGGACACACGCACACAGCGAGGGGGGACTCACGCACACAGCGAGGGGGGACACACGCACACAGCGAGGGGGGGAGACACGCACACAGCAAGGGGGACACACACGCACACAGCGAGGGGGGGACACACGCACACAGCGAGGAGGGACACACGCACACAGCGAGGGGGGAGACACGCACACAGCGAGGGGGGACACACGCACACAGCGAGGGGGGCGACACACGCACACAGCGAGGGGGGGACACACGCATACAGCGAGGGGGGGACACACGCATACAGCGAGGGGGGGACACACACAAACAGCGAGGGGGGACACACGCACACAGCGAGGTGGGGGACATGCACACAGCGAGGTAGGGACACACACGCATGCAGCGAGGTGAGGGACACAGGCACACAGTGAGGGAGGGGGACACACGCACACAGCGAGGGGGGACACACGCACACAGCGAGGTGGGGGACACGCACACAGCGAGGTAGGGGAACACCCGCACGCAGCGAGTTGGGGTACACACGCACACAGCGAGGGGGGGAACACACGCACACAGCGAGGTGGGGGACACGCTCACACACAGTGAGGGAGGGGGACACAAACACAGCGAAGGAGGGACACACACGCACACAGCGGGGGGGGTACACACGCACACAGCGGGGGGGACACACACGCACACAGCGGGGGGGGACACGCACACAGCCAGGGGGGGACACACGCACACAGCGAGGTGGGGGACACGCACACACAGGATGATAGTGTCGTAGGAACTGTGAAGGGGTCAGGATGATAGTGACGCAGTAAGTGTGACAGGTTCAGGGTGACAGTGACATAGTAAGTTTGAGGGGCTCAGAGTGATAGTGTCGCAGTAGCTGTAAGGGGATAAGTGTGATCATGATGCAGTAAGTGTGAGGGGCTCAGGGTGATAGTGACGCTGTAAGTGTGAGGGGGGTCAGGGTGGTATTGACACAGTAAGTGTGAGTGTGTCAGGGTGTGTCGATGCAGTAAGTGTGAGTGGGTCAGGGTGACAGTGATATAGTAATGGTGAGGGGGTCAGGATGATAGTGACGTAGTAATTGTGAGGGAGTCAGTGTGATAGTGATGCAGTTAGTGTGAGGGTGTCAATGTGATCGTGAGCAGTAAGTGTGAGGGGCCATGGTGACAGTGACATAGTAATCGTGAGGGTTCAGGGTGATGGTGACGCAGTGAATGTGGGGGGGTCAGGGTGACAGTGACGCAGTAAGTGTGAGTGGGTCAGTGTGACAGTGACGCAGTAAGTGTGAGTTGGTCAGGGGGACAGTGAATCAGCAAGTGCGAGGAGGTCAGGGTGACATTGACGCAGTAAATGTGAGGGGGTCAGGTTGACAGTGAAACTGGAAGTGTGGGGGGGTCAGGATGACAGTGACGCAGTCAGTGTGAGTGGGTCAGGGTTGCAGTGATACAGTAAGTGTAAAGGGCTCAGGGGACAATGACGCAGTAAGTGTGGGGGGGTTAGGGTGACAGTGACATAGTTAGTGTGAGGTGTTCAGGGTGACAGTGATGCAGCCAGTGTGATTGTGCCAGGTTGATAGTGATGCAATATGTGTGAGTGGGAGGGGCTGGTTGTGATGCAGTAAGTGTAATGGGCTCTATCTGATAGTGATGCAGTAGGTGTGAGTGTGTCCAGCTCATAGTGAAGCTGTAAGTGTGGGGCGGTCAGGGTGATAATGACGCATCAAGTGTGAGGGGGTCAGGGTGACAATGACACAGTAAGTGTGAGGGGTTCAGACTGGTTTTGACACAGTAAGTGTGAGGGGGTCAGGGTGACAGTGACGTAGTTTGTGTGACGGGGTCAGAGTAACAGTGACGCGGTCAGTGTGATTGTGCCAGGGTGATAGTGACGCAGTAAGTGTGAGGGGTAGAGGCTGGTAGTGATACAGTAAGTGTAAGGGGCTCTATCTGATAGTGATGCAGTAGCTGTGAGTGTGTCCAGCATGTAGTGAAGCTCGAAGTATGAGGGAGTCAGTGTGACAGTCACGCAGTAAGTGTGACGGGGGCCAGGGTGACAGTGGTGCAGTAAGTGTGAGGGGTTCAGGGTGACAGTGACGCAGTAAGTGTGAGGGGGTCAGGGTGACAGTGACACAGTAAGTGTGAGGGGGTCAGATTGACAGTGACGTAGTTTGTGTGAGTGGATCAGGGTGACAGTGACACAATCAGTGTGATTATGCCAGAGTAATACTGATGCAGTAAGTGTGAAGGGGAGAGGTTGGTAATGATGCAGTAAGTGTAAGGGGCTCTATCTGACCGTGATGCAGTAGGTGCGAGTGTGTCCAGCTTGTAGTGAAGTTCAAAGTGTGAGGGGGTCAGGGTGATATTGATGCAGTCAGTGTGGGTGTGTAAGGGGACAGTGACGTAGTAATTGTGAGGAGGCAGGATGATGTTGATGCAGTAAGTGTGAGGGTGTCTGGGTGATAGTGATGCAGGAACTCAGGGATCAGGCTGATAGTGACACAATAAGTGTGGTAGGGTCAGTGTGATAGTGGCCTAATAAGTGTGAGGGGGTCCTGATGATAGTAAAGCTGTAAGTCTTAGGTTTCTCTCTGACTGAATCTCTCTCCCCCCTGTCCCTCCCTACCTCTCTGACACACTCTGTCTCCCTGGTCCTTCCATCTCTCTCTGACCCAGAGACTGGGGGTGGGCTTGATGTTGAGTCTGCATGTGGGGGGGTTGGGGTGAGATGTGGGAGGAAGGGAAAATGGGGTAGAGACTGAATTGTGGGAGGGAGACAGCGATGGCAGGACAGTGAGAGTGAGAGTGAGCGGGGGAGAGGAAAGAGTGGAGGCAGGTGGAGAAACCAGGGTTGGGGGTGTGTGTGAGCGGGGGAGCGAGGGAAAGTGAAAGGAAGAGATGGTGAGAAAGAGTGAGTCTGCAGAGAGAGGGAAAGAAACGTGGAGAAAGAGTGGGGGAGAGGAAATGGGGAGTCCAGGTTGGAGTGGGGGAACAGAGGGATTTAAACCCAGCTCCTGAGCTCAGGGCGCGGTGCCCTCCCCTTCCCTGAGGACCAGGACTTGGGGCTGAGTCTGTCTCTCCCCAGTTCAGATTCTCCAACACAAAGACGCACAACAACATCGGTCACTCTGCTGCTCGGCACGCTTTAATGAACATTTTTATTGTTTACAAATGGAAGTGATGGATACAGTCAGTGGGATGGTGCCTTTTTTCACCGACCCCTTAGTTGATTGAAACATTGAAATGAGACCCTGTAATCTCCCCACCACCGCCCCACGTGGGATAAGATGGACAAACCAGCGCTACCCTCAGTCTGTTACCATAGCGACAGGCTGCTCCCTCGCTGAAACACTGAACTGAAATGAGAAAATCCTGAATGGATTGATTAATGAGGGAATTTGATTGATGGATGTATTCGGGTGAAGGGATATTTCAGCACATTCTTCAGCTGCTGCCTGAACTTAGTCTGGGTCACGGCATAAATCACGGTGTTTGTGCAGCAACTGAGGAGCTGCAGCATGAAGCCCAATTCCCGCACAGAGCGATGGAGAAACACAGACCTATACCCAATATCATCCAACCGGGTCCATATAGAATACAGCATTGACGTTGACCACAACAAGATGAAATTGGCCGAGATCACAAACAGTAAAATGATGGATTTTTTTCGGTTTCTCATTTCAGTGTCAGACTGAGTGTCCCCATTGGTGTGAGCGCGGAGTCTCCTGCGGGCTCTGCTGGTCACTAAAATGTGTCTGACGGTGAGAACATTGAGCAGCAGAATCAGGAGAAATGGGACACACGAGGTTAGAATGTGGTTGAGGAGCTCGATTGTGACCCAGACAATGGACCTTCGAACAGTGTTTGTTACCTCACAAAACCAGGGCTGGTTCTCCAGCCAATACCGAGCCGTGAGATTAAAATACCAGAAAATGTTCTTTAAACAGCTCAACAGAGTCACTGCTCCCAGAACCACAGCCGCCGTTTTCTCGCTGCAATATTTACTTTTCAGCGTCTGGCAACAAATGGCCACAAATCGATCAAAGGTGAAAGTGACGGTGAACCAGACAGAGCAGTCAGTGGCTGCATAAAGCAGGACGGCGTGGATATTACACACGGGGACGAAGTACAGGAAATAAAACTGTTCCTGATAAACAATGGGAATGTGTCTCAGGATCAGGTCGAGGATAATGACCAGGAGATCCGCCGCTGCCATGGCCCCCAGGTTATGTCTGACACGCTGAGACAATCCACAATCTCTATAAAGCAGGATGTAGATGGTCACTCCGTTACCTGTGAGGAAGGAAAACAAACCCATTATCCATCAGCCTGGAGGCAAAGGGACCCGTTTGATTGGGGACCCCATGAGATTTTCAAATGTGTCCCTGTATACAGGGATTTATTAAAATAATTGGAGCTGGAATAAAAAATGGGAAGGTCGGAATTACTGACAAAAATGTGACATAAACCACAAGAAACCCTCCCTCCCCAAACACACAGAGACACATCCAAAAGGACAGATGGTTTTTAGAACATTCCCACACACTCGATCACTCGAGAGCAGACCCAGTTCCTAATACGGAGGGTGGGAACGTTGCTGTCCTGAAGGTTTCTCTCCCAGTTTCCTGAAGACAAACGGAGTTTGGGAATTTCTATATTTTGGTCTAAATTTTGGTCGATCTTGTGTCGTGAAGAAATGTAAACGCAGAGAAAACGTATTCACCCCTTTATCTGCCTGAGGGGCCTTTGGAACAGTGTCTCCTTCTCCCTGGAACGGGATCTCTTCCGTCGGGATCTTATCGTTTGTTCATTTCACTGACTTCCGGCCGTTCACAAACAATGTCAGGGACAGAACGTTCCGGGGAATGTCAGTTATAGAATGTTGGGGACAGAACGTTCCGGGGAATGTCAGTTATAGAATGTCAGGACAGAGGTTCCGGGGAATGGCAGTTATAGACTTTCGGGGCCAGGACGTTCCGGGGAATGTCAGTTATGGAATGTTGGGGACAAAACGTTCCAGGGAATGGCAGTTATAGAATGTTGGGGATAGAACGTTCCGGGGAACTCCTTGACCTGCCCATCACCTTCCCCCCCGCCCACCCCACCAACATGATGTACTGTGCCTGAGCACACTGTAACATTAATGGGGAGAGAGACAGAGGGTCCAATCACAGGAATGGGAACTAAAGGCATTGCCAGATTAGATGAAATGGTTAGTTATACCACATTCTCAATCCACCTCACAGAACCAGCCCAGACACCATACACCCAGAGGAGATATCTGTTCACCGTGGAACACTGTGCAGACCAGGCCAGTGTACTGCTCAGTACAACCCAGCAATCTGTCCAGATTCATCCATTGCACTGGTCAATACAATCCAGCAAGCTGGCCAGAGTGAAACACTGCACAGATCATGTCACATCACTTATCTTCAAAGGCAGTCTAGACATCTGTCCAGTTTGGGAAGCTGTGATAGAGACAGAAAAGCTGCAGATGCTGGAGTCCCAAGTAGACAGGCAGGAAGGTGGGAGAACACAGCAATGCTGACAGCATCAGGAGGTGGAGAAGTCGACATTTCGGGTGTTAACGTTCTGTAAGAGTCCTGAAGGAGGGCTAAACCTGGAACATCAAATTCTACATCTCCTGATGCTGCCTGGATTGCGGTGTTCCTCCAGCAAGTATTCAGCATGGGAAGCAACGCAGACCACAGCAGTGCATTGATCTATAAGCCCAGACTAGATATCTGTCCAGAGCTGAAAATGTGTTGCTGAAAAAGCGCAGCAGGTCAGGCAGCATCCAAGGAACAGGAGAATCGACGTTTCAGGCATCAGCCCTTCTTCAGCAACCCGCTATCTGTCCAGCACGGGGAGCTGTGCAGACCACAGCAGTGCATTGATCTATAAACCCGGATTAGATACCTGTCCAGCACTGAGAGCTGTGCAGACCACAGCAGTGCATTGATCTATAAACCCGGATTAGATATCTGTCCAGCACTGAGAGCTGTGCAGAACACAACAGGACACTAATGTGTAAACCTGAAACAAATATCCATCCAGCATGGGGAGCTGCACAGACTACATCATTGTATAATCTATAATCCTCAACTAGATAGTCTGACTAGCACAGCGACCTGTGCAGTGATCACCCATGAATTCATCTGTAAACCACGAGCAGCTACCCTCCAAGAATGTAGGATTATGTACACCTCCGCATTGCATTAATCTGTAACCCAGGAGCAGTTACCCTCCCAGCATATAGAACTGTGTACATCACCCCAATGCATTAAGCTGTAACCCAGGAGCAGTTACCCTCCCAGCATGTAGAGCTGTGTACACCACCCCAATACATTGATCTGTAAACCAGGAGCAGTTACCCTCCCAGCATGTAGGACTGTGTACACCACCCCAGTGCATTCTTCAGTAACACTGTGTGAGATCCCTGCCGAGTGTGGGGAAACTTGCAGCCCATGCTGGAAGTGACGGGATGTGCAGCTCCCACCCATTTACAGCTCCATCTCTCCATTGTGCCCTGACAATGGGGTGCTGTGGGTGTAAGCATCACTGCCAGAGAGAGAAATGGCAGGGGAATCAGTTTAAATATCACCACACGGGAAGAGTTTGGGATATAGACAAAGATGGGGAGACTGAGAGACAGTGTCATGGAAGGATGTGTTCCCAGGTTGCAGAATGCTGAAATGTAGACATTTCGTTAGCATCCTGTCACATGAGCCAGTCTTCCCAGGAAAGATGGGAAAAAGGGAGTTTGGTGTGAGTTCGGATGAAACAACAGCTGCTGCATGGTTTGAAATTACGGTTATGTAATTGCTGTAGAGTTGGAGTGGGGTAATAAGCAGTTAAGAGAAATGGGGTCTCAGAGTTGTGAATAGTTGATGAAAAGTGTTCACTTTCAGAGTTAAAAAATAAATTGATATTTTTGTTTAAACAGTGGAATTTGGGAGTTCTCTGTCACTCATATTTTAATAGTTTACAAGACAAATTGAGCACTTCTTTATGTTTAGTTTAAATTACCAGCTGAGCTCAATGTTGTGTCCTAACAATCGCTGTGTGTGTATCTGTTTGTCTCTGTGTGGGTCAGGTCTGGCAGTCTCTGTGGTGTTTAAAGTGATGCAATGCCACCCTCTGCTGGCCTCCCCACGCCACTGCACATGCATCGGCAGAGGGTGAAAACCAACAGGGATTCATTCAGAGAAGGGGAGGGGGAAGGCACCTGCTCACAGCACCATCCAAACTGATGTCTTATCCATGTACTGATCTAAATGTCCTTTAAACGTTGTAACTGTCCCTGCTTTCACCACTTCCTCTGGAAGTTCATTCCACATCCAAGCCAGATTCTGTCTAACATAATTCCCTCTCATGACTTTTGTAAATCTTCTTCCTCGCACCTTAAAATATCCCTCAGTTTTGAATCCCCAACTCTAGGGAAAAGACATCAGCCCTTGTGTAAAGTGACGGCAGAATCTCATATTCCTCAGTGAAAACAGTCCCAGCCTATCCAGCCTCTCCTTGTAGCTCACTCCCTCCTTTCCCAGCAACATCCAGGTTAATCTCTTCTGAACCCTCTCCAGTTTAATAATATCAAGGTCAATAATATCAAAGTGAATAGTCAAGGTATTTTCTTAGGGTACGGGGAGTCCAAAACCAGAGGACATAGACTTAAGGTGAGAGGGGAAACATTTAAAAGTGACCTAAGGGGCAGCTTTTTCACCCAGAGGGTGGTGTTCCTATGGAATGAGCGGGCAGGATGATCAGACTGGACACAGTATTCCAGAAGGGGTCTCACCAATGTCCTGTACATCCTCAACATGACGTCCCAATTCCGATACTTAAAGGTCTGACCGATGAAGACAAGTGTGTTAAACACCTTCTTAACCACACTATCGATATGAGATGCAAATTTTAAAGAATTATACCTGACGGCCTAGGTCTCTGTTCTACAATACTGCCAAAGACCCTACTTTTAATTGTATAGGTCCTGTTCTTGTTTGATTTACCAAATCCAATGACTCGCATTAATCCAAACTAAACTCTATCTGCCACCCCTCAGCCCAGTGTGTGATATTATTGCCACCTCACCCTCCCCCTTCAATTTTAAAATGCTCATCCCTCTCCAGGATGCCTGCACACTCCGGCCTTGATTTTCACAAAGGCTCTGAGCTTGGGTTGCCTTGTGCAGTTCGAAGGAGGAGGGACAGATTACAGACACAATCAGTGGGGAGGAGAGGCTGGAAAGTAATCAGCGGCTTGGTATCATTTCATGGCTTTAGGAAGAGGGCAGTCGCACGTTAGAGGTGGGTAAGAGTGATCGGTGTTTTGGAGTCGAAAATTAAGCTCTTCCTTCGTCTCTGGTGTTCAGTAATAAATATCTATTTGAGACTCTTCATTGGGCAGAGTGTGTCTGCAAGATTTCTTTCCTTAATATTGCAGACTACAGATAATAGCAATTAAACATGTTTATAGTTAAATTTGATAGCATAGCAAGTACACTCAACATCCCACAGTTGAGACAAATATCTTGCATTTGCTTAACAATACAAAGTGTTTTGTGTAGCTCAGTAATGTTAACCTGATTATAATAAATCCACACCGAGCTGAAAGTGGGCACTAAAATATGACTCAAAATCTGGGTATGCTAGTGTGGTGGGTAGTGTCCCTGTCTCTGAGCCAGAGCTCTGGATTTGATTCCAATTCCTGAACTTGTGCAGGAGTGCTCCTAGCTCTGGACTAGAAGGCCTGGATTCAAGTCCAACCTGTTGCAGAGGTATGTCTCATCATGTCAGGACAGGCTGATGAACAAACACACAGGAGAATACTGTTACAGCTTTATTGGTATTGCTGAGTGATGCTAGTGTTCCTACCTCCGGGCACAAAGGTCTAGGTGTAAATCCCACAGAAGTGTCTCATGATACATCTGAACAAACTGTTTAAAACGGATTTAGGATTGTGACTTGTTGGAGAAGGAAGAGGTGTCACTATTGCATTTCAGAATTTAGGCCCAGGAGGAGTGAAAGTACAGCCATTCGTGTTGATTGAAGTCACAATTCGCAGCAGTAAAGGTTTATAAAATCAGAATGGTCATGGGTAAGTTGAGTAGTCAGAGTTTTTCCCGAGATTAGGGGTGTCCAAAACTAGAGGGCATTGGTGGAAAGTGAGAGGGGAAATGTTTTGATGAGGCCGAAAGGGCACTTTTTCACACAGAGGGTGGTGTGAATATGAAATGACCTGCCAGAGGAAGTGGTGGAGGCTGGTACAACTATACAGCATGTGAAAGGCATCTGGATGCTGACAGACCTGCCAAGCTTTTCCAGCAATTTCTGTATGTCTTTAAAAAATGCATTCAATTTAACACAGGTACTCTGAATAAATTAAACATTTTTATTTTCTAATGACGCAGGGACATATAAACATATCTTCAAATCGACCGAGACCATTTTCTGCTCAGGGTATGTCTCAGTTCACGACAGCAGCAATGATGCACCTACATGGAACAGGGAATGTGATGGAGACATAGTTTGGACAATGTACAAGGAGACCTCACATGATCCAGTTTGGGAGAGGATGACATTATTGTGTGATTCAGTTCAGAGAGGGAGAAAATGCAATCTTCCTGAGAAGGAATGGCCTATTGCACTCTCTCTCCTTCATTGTTCCTCATCACAGCAATGTCTGCGAGCTAAAGAAAACTCTAAACTCATCGTTACCATTCTTATTTTTATGGAATCCCTGCAGTGTTGAAACAGGTCCTTCGGCCCAACAAGTCCATACTAACCTTCCCAAAAAATTCCCCTATATTTACCCGTGACTAATGCACTGAACCTAGAAATCGTTGATCACAACGGACAATTTAGCATGACCAATCAACCTAACCTACACACTTTGAGCTGTGGTAGGAAACTGGAGCACCTACTAGAAGGTTTATATTCCGTATATAAACCACTCTGAAACCCGAGATTAGATTCTAGGCTGTAACTCACTCCGGGGTATCTGTTATTCGTACATAAACCACCCTGAACCCCTTGATTAGATTCCAGATTGTAACTCCCTCCGGGGTATCTGGTATTCTGTATATTAATCACCCGCACCCCTCGATTAGATTCCAGTCTGTAAATCACTCCGGGCTATCTGTTATTTTGTAAATTAACTACCCTGAACCCATTGATTTGATTTCACTTCCTGACATGTTAAACTCATGTTCCCAACACAATCTAATCTCACTGATTAACAATGTATCACTGGCCCTCCTATCTGCTGGCACTACTTTCTGTTAACTTTCTGATGTTTACGTGCATGATTACCAAGAGCAGTGAGTTGCAGGTAGACAGAGGTGCTGAATACATTTGGCACATTTGCCTTAATCAGTCAGAGTATTGAGAAAAGGATTTGTGGTGACATGTTGCATCTGTACAGGATGTTGGTGAAGTCACTTTAAGAAAACTGCGCACAACTCGGTAATCTGCAGAAATGACTTACATGTATGTTCCAGGACTGGAGGCTTGAGCTATAGGGAGAGGCTGATTACGTTGAGGTGTTTCCCCCGGAGTGTCAGAGGTTGAGAGGCAACATTATGGAGGTTTATAAAATCATCAGAGGCCTGGATATTCTGAACAACCATGTTCTACTCCCAAGGATAGGGGAGTCATGTACAAGACAGCAGAGGTTGAAGGTGAGAGGGCGAATGATTTAGAAGGGACCTGAAGGTAAATATTTCACACAGAGAGTGGTGTATGTAGAGAAAGTGCAGTCAGAGGAAGTGGTCAAGGCGGGGACAATCACAGGAGGAATATTGGCCAAATGCTGACAAATGGTACTAAATCAGATTTGATATCTGATCGGAGTGAACAGATTGGAGTAACGGGTCTGTTTCTATTCTGCATGACTCTCTGATTCTATAAGAGGGATGACGAATAATTCGGAAAGGACTTTTCAAGTCGGAATTCTTTTCAGTGCAAGGTTCACATTGATTGAAAGCTGCGTTAGTTAAATATTTGACAGAGAAGTGAGTCATGCACAATGGGACGCAGACAGGAAAGTGGGACTGAGACCACAACCTGATCAGCTAAAATTTTAGTGCCTGGTGGAGAAGGCTCAAAGTATCTAATGACCCACTCCTGCTCCTCAGTCCCATGTTCCTGTGCACAGAAACACAGGAGACATTTCAGCCCCTCAGTACTGTCCCACACGGTTTGAAGTGAATTGGGAAATGTAATTGGAAAACCCAGGCTGGGTATGCAAGTGGCCCCTCATCTCTCTTCACAGAGCTTCCCTTCTCTGCAACATGTGCTTCATTTGATGGTCATGTTGTACACCCAGATTCAGTGTGAATACAGCACACCCTCGCCCCCCCCCCCTCCACCCCTCCCCCCCCCACCGCCATATCTCACTCAGGGATGGCTCACAAAATCCTCTGGTCTCCCTGTCTGCAACATTCAATAACAGAATATTCATGAAAATAACACCCACTAACTTTCCAATAACAGAATGGGAGAACATCAGAAACAGGGGCATGTTGTTCACCCCCCAAGCCTGCCTTGCCCTTCTTTAAGATCATGACTGATCTGCTCTTCGTCTCAAATCCTCTTTCATATCCAATTCTTCAAAGTCCTCTACTCTCTGACAGGTCAATTTCCATCTACCTCCTCTTCAAATATGTTCATTCATCGAGCATCCCGAACACTCTTGAGGAGAGAAATCCTGACATTCAATACTACCTGTTTGAAGAAAACACTTGCTGCTCCTATGTCCTGGCCTATTGATGTGAACAAAAGAAGTTGAGACAAGGGTTCAGGTAAAAATGATTGGCCCCGATATCAAGGCCGTGGTTGACTTCTGTTGACATCAAGGAGCTTAACAAAACTGAACTTAATGGGAATCAGAGTAACCTCTCCAGTGTTTGGGTTCAAACCTGGCACAAAAGAAGATGTTCATCATCTCAGTTATGGGTCATATCTGTGCGAGATCCTCAGGGTAGCTGCCTCTTCACAATCATCTTCAACTGCTTCATCAATGTCTCCCCCGCCCCACTCTCCCCACCATAAGATCAGAAGTGGGGATGGTCGCTGAAGATTCCACAATGTTCAGAACATTTTGTCCCCCGTCAGCTCCTGAACTGGTCTTTGTCCGTAACTAGCAGGATACAGACTCCATTGAGACTTGTGCTGTTAAAGTGTCCGTAACATTCATGTAACAGCACTGGCGGGCACTGCACATTGCCACAGTAAAGCAAGAGTTCATTCATCACCTCACGCTGTTTTCACAGGAATATGAGGAAGACGTTCAGTCCATTGACACTGTTGGAGAAGAACAGGGACAGCCCGTTCAGTGCCTCCAGCCTATTACTCAGGAAGAGAAGGAGTCTAGTGTGATGGACCTCACCAGAGCCCGTCGAAAATATTTTAAGGCCGTAGCCTAGATTCTAATGATTTCTTATTTTAAAGGAAATGTAAAGTGTCTGTTCCAGATGCAATGTGACTGGTCAAACTACTTGGTGTGAAGCAAAACACCATCTACTTAAACACGAAAGAGAAAATGAAACCAAAGAAAGAGGAATTTAGAATAACGTAATTCTATTAGACAGCTTAACAGAATAATAGATCTAGGAACTATTACTGATGTTCTGTTCCAATATAGGGAAATCCCATAAACACAGCCCTTGGCAAAAAGAAATATTCAGACACAGATTGTCACAAATATTTCTCCAATCCAAGAATTAAAAACAGTATCAAGAGAAATTTCAGAGAGAGTAGCAACCAGGAGACATTCACTGAAGCTTCCAAATCTGTGGAGACCCTAATAGTTTTTGATGTTACTGAGAAACCAAAACCCAGAGATTCTAATCTGTGAGAGTTGGCCACATCCATTCAGGCTGCATTAAAATTCACCTAAGGCCTCCCTATCTGGTACTCAAGTGGTCTTAACTGGCAAGCTTGGTAACAATCGTTCAATCTCTCTCATAAAATAAACCAGGACAAAATAACCTCTTAAAGCTGAAACATTGTCACACTAGTCAGTACAATGAGCTGTCAAACAGGAACCAGGGTTAACCAGTTAGGCCTTTGACCCTGTCCAATCGGACTAGGTTCAAGCCAATCACTCCCTTGAGTCACTTACACAGGAACAGCAGGAGGTCATTCCCACCTCAATGCACTTACACGGTGGCAGAATGAGATAATTTGTGCTGATTCCTGATGAATGTCTTATGTCCAAAACGTTGATTCTCCTGGTCCTCGGATGCTACCTGACCCGTTGTGCGTTTCCAGCAATTGATGCTCTATTCTCATCTCCAGCATTGGCAGTCCTCACTGTCTCCTAATTGATGCTCTAACATGATGAACAAGTGGGGCAGAGGATGCACAGACAGATTGCTCCACGTTGTTTCTCTTGGCTCCGTTGTTTATGATACACATGTGGGAGTTTAACATGGTTTTCTAGAGGTGGGCAGGGAAGCCATATGTCTTGTGTGAAGTCTCATGGAGGCATCTTCCATCTCAAAGAAGACAGCCTGGTGTTCTCTATGCAGGGTGGAAGCTGATGGGAATGGCTACCTGTTTCAGATGGAAGGTATTGTGGCTGCTGTTGGGATTGTGAACAACCTGACGTTCAGTACAGGGTTCACTCACCGACTGCACAATAACATGGGGAGAGTTAGTAAAGGCATATAAACTATTAGGATAGTCACGTTAGACTGATGAATGGACTTTCTAAGTTCAAATAATGGTGATCTTGTTCATGTTGATCTTGTCTAGTGCATGTCCTGTGCAGTGTAACCTGTGTGCCTTACTCTGTCCAAGTTTATTTCCACCCTATGATCTGTCTGGCCATGCTTACTATGATCTTCCTCCACTGCTCATAAACAAAGTGTTTCCCTGTACTGAGATACTGGGTAAAGTATGAAATTTCTCTCACTGTCAATGTCTGTTTTGGAAATAAGTGATCGCTGCCACTCCTCGTGTTTCAGCATCGCAATTTCTTCGTCTCTCACAGCTCTACAGATTAAACACTCAGTTTATTCATTCTATCCTCATGTTACTATCACCGTTGTCTATGGTAAGGGAATCATTCCTTACGAAGGACATCAAATCTGAACAGAGTGCCCCAAATGCTCTCTCAGTAAGGCTCTACAACAGCCGGGCGATGGCTTTACTTATGTACTCGAATCATCTTATAATGAAGCACAGCATACCATTGACTGCACCCATTACTTACACAGGGTTTGACTCAGAGCAGTCAGCATAGACTTGTGAGTGGGAGATCATGCTTCTCAAATTTCTTAGAATCATTTGATGAAGTTACCAGGACGTTTGATGAGGGCAGAGTGATAGACGTAGTCTCTATGGATTTAAGTAAGGCCTTAGATAAGGTTCCACATGGCAGGCTGCTCAGGAAGGTTACATCTCGTAGAATGCGGGGGGAACTCGCCAATTGGATACACAGTTGGCTTGATGGTAGGAAGCAGAGGGTTTAGTGGAAGGATGCTTGTCAGACCGGAGGCTGGGTCCATTGCTGTTTGGTATCTATGATTTGGTTGAGAATGTACAAGGCATGATTAGTAAGTTTGCAGATGACACTATAATAATTGGGAGCATGATCAGTGAGAATGTTCATCACAAATTGAAGCAGGACCTTAATCAGATGGCAAATGGGCCGAGAAATGGCTAATGGAATTTAATATAGAAGCGTAAGATCTTGCATTTTGGAAACTCAAATCAAGGTAGGAGTTTCATGGTGAATGGGAGGGTCTTAAGGGGTGCAGTGGGCAGAGACACCTTGGTGTTCAGGTGCACGGTTCTCTAAGAGTGGAGTCACAGGTAGACAGGGCAGTGAAGAAGGCTTTTGGCACATTGGCCTTCATCAGGCAGGATATTGAGTGTAGACGTTGGGAACTTATTTGGCAGTTACACAGGACTTTGGTAAGGCCGCACTTGGAGTATTGTGTTCAGCTTTGTCACCTTGTTATGGGGAGTATGTTATTAAATTAGAAAGAGTGCAGAAGAACTTTACAAGGACATTGCCAGGACCCAATGGTCTGAGTTACAGGGCGAGATTGGACAAGCTAAGACCTTTTCTTTAGCGCGTAAGAGACTGAGGGAGTCCTTATAGAGCTGTATAAGATCATGAGGGATATGGATAGGGTGAATGCTCTCAGTCTTTTTCCAAGGTGTAGAGAATCGAGGATTAGAGGGGATCAGTTTAAGGTTAAAGTGGAAGGAATAAAAGGGAACGTGAGGGGCCACTTCTTTATACAGAGGGCTGGTACGTGGATGAGCTGCCAGCAGATATGGTTGAGGGGGGTACATTAACAACATTTCAAAAACATTGGATAAATATGTGGATAGGAAAGGACTGGAAGCGTATGGGCCAACTGCAGGGAAATGGGGTTAGCGTGGATGGATATTTACAAGGTGGACACGAACCCCTCTGTTAATTAAAACCAATCACCCAGAAAAGCTCGCCTCACCTTGCAATCTGTTAAAATATGAGCGACACAGATCTCCTACATTCCACTATTTAAACAAAAATTATCAAGTTAGTCTCTTAACTTTAATAGTGAACACTAAACAATAACTATTCACAAATACAAGCCCCTCTTTTCTTAGCTACTTACTGTCTGACTCCAACTCTGTAAAAATATGCTGTTCCAACAACCCACATATGAAACCTCAAGACCACACAGTCTCTATCTTCCCCACTGTGTTCACTCTTTTAGCTGCTGATCTCCCTGGGTCATGTTTTTTTTTATTGCAAGTAGGTTTACATGAACATGTGTCTTTGATAGAGAGTGTTTGAGATAGCCAGTTAGCACTCCTGCTCAACAGCAGTTGCTCTACTGTTGGATGGCAGCAGCTCTCCCTCCAGTGTTCAAAATGCTGGGTTTATATAATCACCATGATATAATAATTCTCATAATTTGATTGCTGTCCAGGTGTCCAAACAACAATATTCAATTTCTGTTGGTTTCTGGTATCCTGAGCGTTATTTACACTCTTTGGTTGCATTTGGATGGCTGTCAATACAGCAACCAAAACTCAGGTATCCATTTCTCAGCTAATGGTGACATGAGGAACAGTGGGACCTTTCGCTGGCATCTGTCGCTTTAATTTCTATTCAACAAAACCCGAACTGTCTTAAAGTGCCCATACATGTTTTTGGCTTCATAACATCTTCCTGCTTCAGAAAATAAAATGAACCAGCAGAATGAAAAGATGGCATCATTCCTTTTCCTCTAATTCTTCATCCTAATTTTATGAAACACGAAAGGATTAATCTCAGTTATATCATTCATATTAATACTGCACACCAATACAACACTGGAATAAGTCAAATCTTATCTCCACTGCTTTCCTTTAAATCCGCGAAAACCCATCTGCTATCGCATGTACATTTTGTGAGTTTAAAGTCGGTAAGGTAAGACTCCAATTAAATAATCTGATATTCTGGTCTTTAAATATTCCAAAAAATGCGAGAGATTTGTCGTTGTCCACAACCATCCCTGACAATTTGTTTGTCATATAAACATTAAAATATTGTCAGGCCAGTGTGAAACTTAATCATTCTTGTTCAATAATGGAGATTTTGTATTTTCTTTTCTGGTGGATGTTGAGTTTTTTCAACAAGTAGCCAATTAGCCATTCAATTCCATCATCCTCTTTCTGTATCAATACCTCTTCGACCCCGATATCCCGAGCATCAAACACAATTTTCAAAGGGTCTCAAAATATTTGGTGTAGCTAAAATTGATGTGGTGATTAATTCTGCTTTACAATTCTCAAATGCCTCCTGGCATTGTTCTGTCCACCACAATTCTGTTTTCTTCTTTAAGAAATCCATCAGTGGTGCCAATACGCTGCTGAAGTTTGCAACAAACTTCCGATAGAATCAACTCAGTTCCAAACATCGAGCCATCTCTTTCTTCGAAGATGGTCGTGGAAATTCCTCAAAGCCCTTCGTTTTTATGTTCCATGGGGTCAACCTTCCATGTCCAATGTAATATCCCAAGAACGTCACCACTGCCTTCGCGAATTCTGTTTGCTTTAAGTTTATTACCAAGCTTGCTTCTTGTAATCGTTCAACATGCTCTGCCAACTGTAACATGTGAGCTTTCAATCACTTGCTAAAGATCACTGCATCATAAAGATATGCTGCAAAATTTGTTCATATGGCCACAACTCTGTTTCTGAGTCTTAAATGTGGCTGGTGCATTATTCATCCGTATGAAATACTCGATAATGTTTTTTGTCATCTCTGGTATCTTTACTGGGTAGTTTAACTGACTCCACAGTTTTTTTTTTTATTTGAAAGGGGCCACTAAAACTGGCTTTGAAGAGATTTCTTACCACTGGTGGCAATACTAATGAGTCATCCCCACGGGAAATCTTCAACGTTTCAGTGTTTTTATCTGCCACCTGCTTCACTCTATGCTGTGCTCTTCAGATACTGTTTAGCTAACTCACCTACTCCATCTACTCTCTCCCTCACCTCTTACACATAATCCAGGTGTGAGATTTCCGACTTCGGTCCTGTCAATTTATATTTAATTAATTTCAAAGGAGCTCTCACTTCATGTACGAATATTTACTCAAAGGAAGTAAAGTGAGTAGATTTATTTGGGACATCTCTAATGGCAAACAATTTAATGGGGCACCTTTATCCCAATCATTTGGCCAATCCTGACAGGTACGCTGTTAACGTAGTCTTCAGCATCTGATGCTAACTTTCCAAGGCTCTCTGGGATTCAGGATAGGACGCACTTGATTTGAAGTGCTGTCTGCCTAAGTAAATCCATGACTTCCTTAAACAGCTGAGCGGTAGAATGTGACCCTTGGTCTGACTGAGTCTCTCTGGGCAGCCCACAGCGAGTCAAGAAAGCTAACAACTCCTCCACCTCCCTTTTAGCCTTAACACTCTAATAATAGAATTGCCTCTGGAAATCTGGTAGACACATCCATTATGGTCAGCAAGTATTGGTTTCCACTTTTACTTTAGAAAGGGGAGCTACACAATTAATCATAATCCACGTGCAAGGTTCTTCGACTGCTGGAATTGGAAAGAAATGTGCATGTTTTATTACTGCCTGTTACTTTTCTACCATTTGGTATGTATGTCACGTGCAACAAAAGTTAACAGCGTACCTGTGCATTCCAGGCCACTAAGAAATGCTTCTGTACCTTAGCTTGAGTCTTCTGTACACCTAAGTGACCGCCTGCATTTAGTTTATGAGCTACCCGTAACACTGTACGTTACTGCCAACACAATCTGGTGCACTTCGGCACATTTCCCTTCTGCAGTAACCTATCGGAGTCTCCATGTTAATTTTATGATTCTATCTTTAAGTTAGTAACGTTCAACAATATATTCTGATTCCTTTTCTGTGTGTGTGCATGTGTATGTGTGTGTGAATGTGTGTGTATATATCTGTTGTAAGTACATTAGCCTTTCTGGACTAAACACCTCTGCCTGATCCTCTGCCTGTTCAGCTTTTTCCTGCACCGTTCCATCAAACAGGGTGTCAGTTCACTGCACATCAACTCATTTGTCTTTTTCGTTCGTTTTTCCTTCCTGCTGTAAGGTATGACAGTGGGATCTTGTTACTACACAGTCTGGAAAAATTCCTGGGTAATTTTCTTCTAACTCACCAATTCCCTCGTCTTCCTTTGGCTTCTCCACCCCAAGGGGTGCCTATCCCACCTCGCCTCCTGCGAAATCGTTCCAAAGAACAAACTGTATTCCTGGAACTGACACTCTGTGACTCACTGTCACTGTTACTTCCCTAATCTTGATTTGGCATTCCATCCTGATTTTACACAAGGGAATGCTTAATTTCTGTCCCCATTCCACAACTTAACACGCTCTTGATCAACATGCCAGAAAGAGTGAAAAAAAACTTTCATCTCTTCCTATTAGAGGGTGAGAGAAAGTGAGGGCTGCAGATGCTGGAGATGAGAGTTGTAAAGTGTGGGGCTGGAAAAGCACAGCACGTCGGCAGCATCCGAGGGGCAGGAGCGTTAAAGTTTCAGGCATAAATGCTTCATCAGGAAAGTGGGAGGTAAAGGAGGGGCAACGTGGTTGAGAAATAAATAGGAGGGTGAGGGTGGAGCTGGGTGTAACGGAGCTTGGAAGGCGATAGGTAGATGCAGGGAGGGTGTGATGGTGATAGGTCGGACAGGAGGGTGATAGGACTCCTATCGGTGGTAGGACAGCTGGAACCCTCAAACTATATAGCATCAACGTTGACTTCACCAAATTCCAAATCTCCCCTCCACCAACCTCCCCCAGATCCAACCGTTCAACCTAGCACTGCCCTCTTGGACTGCCCTAACTAGCCATCTTTCTTTCCACCTACCGACTCCACCCTACCCTCCGACATGTCACTATCACTTCCACCTATATCTTCTTATTGCCTTCCCAGTGACCCTCCCACCAGCTCAGCTATTACCCTCGTATTAATCTTTCAGCCCCTTGTCCCCCCACCATGTTCCTGACGATGGGTTTCTGCCTGATATTCGATTGTCCTGCTGTTTGGATGCTGCCTGATCTGTTGTGCTTTTCCGACGCCTCACTTCTCAACTATTAGAGACTGAGCAGATCCCGTATCTCAAAAATTATAAATTCTTGTCCTTCTCCCCCTGTTCTTTCTGAGTAAACTTTATCTACAGCGGTGAATTCTTTAGAGAGATCAGGCACTGCCTCCATACCCAGCCCTTGCCTAGGCTGTGCAATTTACTGCAGCTCCTCGGCTCCACTTGGGGTCTCCTTTACCAGTTTCACTAATGCCACTGGGCTTAGCCTCTTCTACGGCATCTTTCCCCAAAGTGTCTTCCTTTAACGCCCAGCACGGTGTGTCCCAGCTTACTGCAGTGAAAACAACTTTTTCCTTGTGCCCTTCTTAAACCACCAGCACTGTAATATTATGTGTTACACTCCCTTATCGTGAGAGCACCTGAGGCCTTTCACCACCTTTCAACCCCCTTGGGCTTCTTTCTTCACCTGTAGTGAACTATTGTGAGCTACTGTTCGCTTTGTAATGTGTGATCGTCCCTTCTCCCAATTTCTATCCCTCACAGGATGAAATTCCTGCCAGACGCTATATTTCATCACATGCCACAATGCATATTTACCTGCCATTTCTGCCGCGCTTCTCACTTCTTGAACTTTCTTTTCATTCACATTAATTCTTACTATCTCTGGAAGTAAGTATTTTAACTTCTCCAGCAGATTAATCTCCCTTCAAGCCTCACAGGTCTTATCCATTTTTAAGGCCAGCGCCCACCTGTCAAAATGACTGTGGTTAATTCTTTCAAACTCAATATAAGTCTGACCTGGTTCCGTCTCTATTTTTCTGAATTTCTGTCTATATGCTTCTAGTACCAATTAATAACCAATCAAAATAGCCAATCTGACATCTTGATTATCTCTTGATTCCTCATCTGACAGCGCTGCACATACCTCACCAGCTGTGCCCACCAGCTTAGTCTGAACTAGCATTACCCACAAGTTCACTGGACACGTAATCTGCCTAGCCATTTTTTCAAATGATATAAAAAAAGTTTTGTCATTTTTCTCATCGAAATATGGCAAGTTACTAACCTAGTTGTATACATCCCTACGTTCTCCCTTCATCTCCATCCTGTTAATTTAACTTTCTTGTCTAATTCCCAACTTCTGAATTTCAAATCCCCTCTCTCTTTCTATTTCCTCTCTTTCGCTTTCGTCTCTCTCTGTTTCCGTCCCTCTATTTATCTTCTAACTCCAGTTGCCACATTTACAATTTAAGTTTTTATAACTCTACTGCAGTTGCCTAGTTCTCTGATACATCAAAGTGCTTAACCAACTCCATTACAATTTCAGTTTCCCTTTTCTCCCTGGTTAAACCCAATTCCAATCTATTTGCTAATTCTAAAAAATGTCCTCCTTCTGTCTTTCTAAACATCTTGGAAAATTTGGAAACCTCTTTAGTAATGTTATAAGCCATTTCCCTCACTTTTCATTTAACTAACCAGAAGTAACAAAATTAAGCAAATTTTCCCACTGGTTTTATTTGAAGATCAAAGTCACTAATTGCAATGAGTTGGAATTTGCTGGGACCTGTTGTATCTCAAATCTTCAAGTCAGTTCAAGTGCCACACGGCAAGGCCCCAAACTGTTATGACATCAATGTCGAACCCCTCTGTTAATTAAAATCACACACCTAGAAAAGCTCACCTCACATCATAATCTGTCAAAACATGAGCGACAGAGAACTCCTAACTTCCACTAGTAAACAAAAAATAACAATTTATCTGTATGCAAGTTAGCTCGCTGAGCTTCAAGGTATGTTTTCAGAAATTTCATCACCATGACTAGGTGACATCATCAGAGAGAGTATCTGCTGAAGCGCTGGTGGTATGTCCCGCCTCTCTATTTATAGGTCTTGGTTTCTTAAAGTGGGTGATGTCACTTCCGGTTATTTTAAAAAGAGAATGTAGACAGGATCTAAATTGATGCGTTTATTGATGGACTTCTGGTTAGAATACCATTCCTCTAAGAAGGTCCTTGCGTGTCTTCGTATGTGTGTGTGCTTTGTCCCAGTCAAAGTGGTGCCCTTCTTTGTCTGTATGTATGGAACATAGCGATAGTGCGTCATGTCTTTTGGTGGCTAGTTGGTGTTGATGTATCCTCGTAACACGAAAACAGGACAGTTTCAATGGTGGAAAAATGATTTTATATACACTCTTTAATCAATGTGTGTGTGCAGAGAAGTCGCATTTTTCATATGTGCACAACACTTTGTAAATGAACAACCGAGACACAGTTAACGAAAAATGATGCATATGATGTATAAAGTTAATAAAACATTAAAACATGTTTTGATCCTCTCAACGTTCCCTCCTTTTCTGGGATTCCCAACTCTAATCTTTCATTCTCACCAGGATGTGTGCTCCAAATTCTTGATTCTGGTGCCCCAACTTATTTCAGTTAATCCCCTTTCTACCGGGACTTCAATCTGTTGGCCTGCTGGGTTCTTTCAAAAACTAGTGTCTGTCATATTATTGGAGATAAATATTCTGGCATCAGACTCAGCATTTGAACATATTACTCTGTTGTACATGCACTGTACAAAGGACCACAGCATACAGGCATTGCCAAAACATTGGGGATGTTCACCTAATTCTTTCGATAATGTGGTTGCCTCATTTTCCACATCTCCATATCTATATCCTCTCTCTCGTTCTCCCTTTGTATCTAGTTAAGAAATCCACCAATTATTCTTCGTGTCCCATCTCTCAAAACTCTTTCTTTCAGTTTATATATAGTGGTCTCTTCAAGATGTAATGTGGTTATAATTGAGCAATGGAACTACAAAGACATGCGGGCGTTGCTATCCAGAGTTAATTGGAAGGGGAGCTGAACAGGAAAGACCATGGAGCAGCAATGGGAGGAGGCTCTGGGGATAATTCGGAAGATAATACCAGAAATGCAACCCCAAGAACTTGAAGCATACTCATGGGAGGACAAGGCAGCCATAAGTGATAATGCATCAAACCAAAAGAGAAAATATACAATGTGGTGAAGATGATTGGGAATCCAGAGAATTCATTGGCTCTGCAACTACATAACGCTGGCATCATTGACACTACAAAGCTCTTAATCATGGTCAGGGAAAGAAACAGAGGAAACACATTGACTTTAAACACAGAAGGTGGTATTTCTCAAGGAAAAAGATTCAGGTGAATTAAACATTTGCATTAAGATCAGTTCAATGCTTTTGCGGAATATGTCAGGTTGGAAGCAAGACCCGGGGCGAGACCCTCAGCAGGATGAGAGTATGAAAATGGAAGTATTGCCACATCAGAAACCAGGTTAGGTCACTGAGTGCAGGGCTGATGGGTGAATGGGTCTCAGTGAAAATTGGGGAACAGACAGCAGGATTGCATTGCAGATATTGCAGCTCGAAACTGCGTATTCACGCAGCAGCAGCAGGAGAGGCAGACATTCATTAAACCACAACCTGTAACTTTTTGCCAGGGAAACACCTCAGTCTGTCATTACCATCAACACCATCTCTGGCTCAGTGACGAGTGTGGGTGAACATGTAAGAGTCAGAATCACATGAACTTTAACCTGATGCTAACTCATTAAAGCTACCAGACTTGATCAACAGATCTGATCGAAGCATTGCAGTCCTGTCACATTCAGTCATAAATGATGATGGACGATTAAACAAATGACTGGAGGAGAGGGCTCCACAAAAATTCCCATCCTAAATAATGGAACAGACCTGCACATCAGTGTAAAAGAGAATGATGTTTTATCTGCACCATCTTCTGTTGAGTCGATGATACACGTCACCCATATCATGATGCCCAGAGAATCACAGATGCCAGTCTTCAACCAATTTGATTCGCTGCACGAGACATGAAGAAACAGGTGAACACAGTAGATACGACAAAGACAGTGGTTCCTGACTCCATTCCTGCAATAGGACTGAAAGCTTGTGCTGCACAACAAGCCGTGTCCCTGGGGAAGCTGTTGCATTCCAGCTCCAACTCTGACATCTCCCTGGCAATGTGGAAAATTACTCAGCTTCGTCCTTTCCCCTAAGACGGGAATAATTACAATCTGACCAATTACACCTCCTCAGTCCCATCATGACGGTCAAATTGGTGGGAGTTCTTTTTGACAGAGCTTTCAAGCAGCACAGATATAACCTGCTCAGTGTGGTTTCCGATAGGTCCCCATGTGGAGATGGTGCTGTTGTGGATTACTAATCCAGACCAGGCTAATGCTCTGACAGTGGGTGGAAGTTAAAAACAATTAATAAAATATCGAGATCTCAAATCTGGGGTCAGTAACAGTGACCTTGAAGCCAATATGGATTGTAAACAGAATTTCCTCCTCCAATGTACTTTTAGGAAGTGAATCTCCCATGATTTCCTGGGCTGGCCTAAAAGTGACTTCAAAGACCCTGACATGTGATAAACATTTCAATGGTCCCTGAACCCCAAGCAAGGACACTCATTTGTATCAGACTACTCCGAGGTCTGAAAGGATGAAACCGGACAGAACACCCGGCCTCAGCATCAATGTCAGAAAAGGGAATGGGAACACAGTCCTGTCTACCCTGCAGAAACCTCCTTCCTAACATCTGAGAGCTTGTGACAGCATTTACAGAGCTTTCCCACAGACTGCACAGAAACATCGGGAATGGAAAACACATTTAGCCTCCTCATTCTAGTTCATGGAAAATATCTCCTCAATGCACTTACCCCACACGATATACATATCCGTTAATGTGAGTACCCTTGGGAAGCTATAAAATAGGCAGTGCAGTAATACGTTTGGTTCATCGCGTTTGCTACCCAATTCAATATTATGATGGTTGGCCTAAATTTCCACACCGTACTCCTGATCTCCCACCATCCCTTTACTGTCTCTAAATCCTTATTTATAAGCAGTGTTTCGGTTTCCAGGTGCGAGCGAATTCTTCAAGTTCCCCAGTCAGCGAGAGCAGACATTTATTATCATTTCAATGCAGAGTGACTGCCTCTACCTAATACTGTGTCCCCTAGTTTTACAAGTCCCAGCCAGGGGAATTATCATCCCTGCTTCCAATCTGTCTCACCGTGTCAGAGTTTTGTATATTTCACTGAGATCTCCACTCATTTTCCTAAACCCCATGGAATACTGGCCCAGTCATCCTAAACTCTGCTCCCACCACAAGCCTGTCACTCCAGAGATCAGTCTGGTCATCCTTCACTGCTCTCCATCAATGTCAGGTTTGTCCTTTATTAGGTAAGGAGATCAAAACTGCACACAATACTGCACAATGTTCAAGATGATATCTCACCAAGGCCCTGTACAGCTGCAGTAAGACACCTTTTCTACTGGACTCACATCCCCCTGAAATGAAGGTCCACACACCATTTATCTTCCTCACTGCTTTCTGTTTCTGCAATATTTCGTTAGAAGGAGATGCAGATCCTTTTCAGTGTTACAGCTCCCCACTTGAAGGGTCTGTATACACTTGGCAGCGTGCCAATGCCATGCCCCGTATTGACTTCTGGTTGCAGGACTCACTGCACTGCAGGGACCTCAGAGGTTTATGCAGAAGGAAACAACAAAAAGGAACATACCTCCCTTTGTAGATCAACATGTTTCAACCAATCCTTTCCAAAGGGTAGGCTGCCAATATATCGTTTCCACCAAAGAGCACACCGTCACCTCTATCCACATTGTTCTCCATCTGTCACGTCTTTACCCATTCACTACACTTGTCTTAGTCTTCTCGGTGCTTTTTTATAACCTCCTCACCCACTCACAATCCCACACCCGTTAGCGCTGTCAGCAGGCTGGGATATATTGTATCTGATTCCAGCAACCAAATGTTTAAAGGGCATTGTGAACAGCTGGGCCCCAAGCACCGATCCCTGCGACACCTCAGCAAAATTCCTCTGTTAATTTCTATTTATTTCATAAATGTGGGTGTGACTGGCTCGGCCAGCATTTATTGCCCGTCCCTATTTGCCCTTGAGAAGGTGGTGGTGAGCTGCCTTGTTGAACGCTGCAGTCAACCTGCTGTTGTTGACCTCCAGTCCAATTAGGGAGGGAATCCCAGGATTCTGACCCAGTGCCCATGGTCATGAGTTGGGAAGATGGTCTCTGAGGATCTTTGGTGAATCATTTCATGGCAGCATGTAGATAGTAAAACACTGCTGCTGCTGCTGCTGCTGAGCGTTGATGGTGGAGCATTGTGGATGAAGGGACAGTCAAACTGGCTGCTTTGTCCTGGATGGCATAAAGGTTCTTGAGTGTTGTTGGGGCAGCAGTCATCCAGGCAAATTGGGAGTCTCCTATTACACTTCTGACTTATGTATTGTAGACGATGGACAGACTTTTGGAAGTCAGGATGTGAGTTACTCGCCGCAGTATTCCTAGCTTCGGACCTGCTCTTATAGTTACTGTGTTCGTGTGGCGAGACCAGTGAGTTTCTGAGCAATGATTACCCACCAGGAATTTGATACTGGGGATTCAGTGATAGTAACACCATTTAATGTCAAGGGGAAGGTTAGATTGTATTTTATTGGTGATGGGCACGGTCTGGCATTCGTGTGGCCTGAATATTACTTGCCACTTGTCAGCCTGGATACTCTCCAGACCTTGTCGCGTTTGAAAATGGACTGCTTCAGTATCTGAGGAACCACAAATGTTGCAGAACATTGTACAATCATTGGCGAACTTCCCCACTTCTGACCTGAAAATGGAAGGAAGGTCATTGATGAAGCAGCCCTGAAGAAGTTTTCGGTCACTGCTCGAGGGACTCCTACAGATTTGGAGCTGAGTTGACTGACCTTCATCAACCATGACCACCTTCCTACTTGTCAGGTATGAATCTAACCAGCAGGGACTTTGCCCCTGATACCCATTGATTCCAGTGTTGATCAGGCCCCTTAATACCACACAGGGTCGAATACAGCCTTGACTTAAAGGGCTGTAACTCTCACCCAACCTCTGGAATTCAGCTCTTTTGTCCATGTTTGAACCACGGAAATGAGGTCAGGAGCTGAGTGGCCTTGGTGGAGCCCAAACTGGGCGTCATTGATCAGGGTATTGTTGAGCAAGTTGTGCTTAAAAGCACTGAGACCTTCCACCACTTTACTGATGATCGAGAGAAGACTGATGAAGTGGTATTTGGCCGGATTGGATTTGGTCTCCTTTTTATATACATGAGATACTTGGGGTAATTTTCCACATAATGAGGAAAAGCCATTGTTGTAACTGTATTGAAACAGTTTGGCCAGGGGAGTGGCAAGATATGGAGAACAAATTTTCAGCACTATTGCCAGAATGTTGTCAGATTATGGACCCTTTGGAGTATCCAGTATCTCCAATCGTTTCTGGATATCGTGTGGACTGAACCAAATTGGTTGATGACTGGTAACTGAATTGCTGACGACCACTGGAGGAGGCTGAAATGGATCATCCACTCAGCATTTCTGACTGAAGATTGTTGCGAATGCATCAGCCTTATCTTATACACTGAAGTGCTGTGCTCTTCCATCATGGAGGAAGCGGTTATTTGTGGAATCTCTTCCTCCAGTGAATTGTTTAATTGTCCCCAACGTTTCTCGACAAGATGTGGAAGGACTGCAGAGCTTAGATATGAACCGTTGCTTGTGGGATCACTTAGCTCTGTCTGCCACTTACTGCTTATGCTGTTTGGCGCACAAGTAGTCCTGATTGGTGGCTTCACCAGGCTGACACCTCATTGTCAGGTATGCCGGTGATGCTCCTGCCATCCTGCACACTCCATTGAACCAATGTTGATTCTCTGGATTGATGGCAATTGTTGCGAAGGGGATATGCCAGGCCATGATGTTATGCAGGAGTACAATTCCACTGCTATTGATGACCCACAACACCTTATGAACATCCAGATTTGAGCTGCTCGAACTGTTCGAAGTCTGCTCTATTAAGCACCGTGATAGTGCCACCCAAAATGGTGGAAGTTATTCTCAATGTGCAGGTGTGACTTTGTCTCCACAATGACTATGCGGTGGTCACTCTTACCGATACTGTCATGGACACATATTTCTGCAACTGGCAGATTAGTAAGGCTGTGGTCAAGTATGTATTTTCCTCTTGTTGGTTCCTTCATCACCTGCCGCCAGTTATATCCTTTAGGACCTGGCCAGCTCGATCAGTAGTGCTGTAGCTGAGATACTGTTGGTGGTGAACATTGAAATTCCCCGCCCAGAGTACATCTTGCGTACGTGCTACCCTCAGTGCTTCCTCCAAGTGTTGGTCAGCATGGAGGAGTACTGATTCATCAGTTGAGAAAGGCTGGTACATGGTAATCAGCAGGAAGTTTCCTTTCCCATGTGCAAACTAATGCCATGAGACTTCGTGGGATACAGAGTCACTGTTGAGGGCTCCAGGAGCAATTCCCTTCCAACTGTATCCCACTGTACCGCCACGTCTGCTGTGTCCGTCCTGCTGATGAGACAGGAGATATCTGGGGAAGGTAATGTGGAGTCTGGGACATGGCCATACTCACAGAATCATACCTTACAGACAATGTCAGGCTGTTGCTTGACGAGTCTGTTTATTTCTATTCACTGTTTCCTGCCAGCTGTCCCATTCTAGAAGCATGCACATATATTCGCCCCAATCCACTCAGATTTGATTTCGCAAATTGAGCTTGGAGATTTACCGACATTTTTCTAAAAATCATAATGTTTTACATCATTGCTTCTCTTTCATTTGTCTCCCAGTTTGTTTCTCAAACATAATTCCCATTTCATAACTCTATGTTAGTGTTGTCTATGACCATTACTTTCAGCCACAATAATTTCTGCTAAACCATTTACTTACTATGTTCTATGTCCCATGTACTCTATCATTTTCCCACACCAGACTCGGTTCTCCTTGTATTGTTAGAAAGTTTTGTGAAGACGGAACGGAAGTAGTGGCTTCATAGTTCTGCCATTTCCCTGGTCCCATTTTCCATTGTTTGGTTTCAAACAGTAAGGAAACTGCCCTTGTTTTCTCATATTTCTAACATTGACGTAATTTATCAAGCAAATACAGTTCACTCTTATAACCCTAATGAATATAACTCTTCAGAAACTCATCAATTCCTGCCTTAAACTGCTCAATAATTGACGTTCCACACCATACACTCACAGGGGCATCGACTCTGTGCCGACAGAAATACAGTACGATCTACACTAGTCCCACTTTCCTACACCAGACCATAGCCTGGAATGTTATGACACTTCCAATTGCTCGTCCAAGGGCTTTTTAACGATTGTGAGGTGATCATTCCCCTCTCAGGAAGTAATCCCAGAACCCCACACCTCGAGGTGAAAAAATGTTTAAATCATCTCTGAACCTCAAACTCTTCACTTTAAAAGTGTGCTCCTTTGTTCTTGACCCTCTCACTAAAAGGAACAGCTGCTGTCTATCCACCCTGTCCGTGTCGCTTATAATCATAAACTTCTGAATCACGGACCCCTCAGCTTTCTCTGCTCCAAAGTAAACAACCTGAGCTTATCCAGCCTCTCTCCATAGCTGATATGCTCCATCCCAGGGAACATCCTGGTGAATCACCTCTGCACCCTCTCCAGTACAATCACATCCTTCTTCGAATGTGGTTCCCGGAGCTACATACAGTACTCCATTTTGGCTGAACCAAAGCCGTGTATTGCTCTTATAATCTACACCCTGATTAGGAAACGCTGCACCCAAGGTCCAATTCTTAACTAGTCCATTAACCTGTCCAGGAGAAAGTGAGGAATGCAGATGCTGGAGATCAAAGCTTAAAAAATGTGTTGCTGGAAAAGCGCAGCTGGTCAGGCAGCATCAAAGGAGCAGCAGAATCAACGTTTCAGGCAAGAGCCTTCTTCAGGAATCTGCCTGAAATGTCGATTCTCCTGCTCCTTTGATGCTGCCTGACCTGCTGCGCTTTTCCAGCAACACATTTTTGAGCATTAACCTGTCCAGTCATATTCAGGGATGTGTGGAGAAGCATAAACTGAGCTTCCCAGTGTGCTGCCATTCATTGAGTCTTCCCATGTCTGGTTCCTTTTCCCAAAGTGCATCACCTCATATTTATCAAGGTTACATTCTATCTGCCATTGATGTGCCCATCTGACCATTCCATCTGCATCTTCCTGTAACATATGGCCTTCCTCCTCACTGCCAACCACCCAGCCAATCTTTATGTCAAACATACACTTACTTATCACACCTTCCCCACTCTCCACCTAGACACCTCCACATTCACATCTATATTTTGTTATGAATAACACAAACAATAAGGGACACAACACTGATCTCTGTGGTACACCAGGGGACACTGGTCTCCAGTCACACAAACATCCTTCTCCCACCACCTTCTGCCTCCTGCCACTAAGACAATTTTCGTTGTAACTTGTCAAGTTATCCTTCATATTGTGCGATTTTACTTTATTTTTCAGTTTCCCAAGTGGAAATTTGTCAAAGCCCTTCCCTGCAAAACTAAATAAACGACCTCCTCAAACTAATTCAATCAAACCCATTGGATGTGACATCCTCCTGATAAAGTCATGATAATTATCCCTGATCAAACCTTGCGACTCTGATTGGAGTTCGATTTTCTCCTTCCCTATTTTCTCCAGTAGTTTCCTTGACAGTGATCTAATACTCGCTCGTCTATAGTTCCCGGTCTATCTCTCCCACCCTTACTGTGAAGTGGAATTTTATTAGCAGTTCTACAGTTCTCTGGCACCTCCCCTATGGTCAGATTCTAATTAAAATATTCAGTCAGGGTCTTCCCTCCTTTGACCCCAACACCCTCCTGTGATACAACTCATTCAGACATGGAGATTGGTCCAAATTTATACAGAACAAAACCTTAACTCCCTGCTCGTATTTTACATCAATCTGTTCAAGAGCTTCCTAGTCCATCTTCTTGAATTCTGTACCTGCATCCTCCTTCTCCCAAGTAAAATAGATGTGAAGGTCTCATGTAACAATCAATCAATGTTCTCCAGTTTGACACACAGATTGCCTCTTTGGTTTCTAATGGACACTAACTGTTTGCTGATTATTCTGTTCTACTTGTCCTTGTGGAATATCGTGGAATTCTCCCAGATCTCGCCTACTTGTACTTCTTCATGTCCCTCTGTTGTTCAGTCCTTTCGATATTTCTAAGATTCACTACAATCAACTCTCATGTTTTGAAACTCGAGATTACAGGAATAGGTTCCCCATCAGACAATGTTGCCATTTTACGGATTAATCTGGATAATACCTTTTAAATTTCCTCTGTAGTCAATATATTCTTTCTTAGATTGGGACTCCGAACGATACACAATATTCTACGTTGAGTCTCACCAACACTCGATGCAACTGGTGCACGACGTCCTCTATCTTCCAATTACATTCACATGAACGCAAACCAAATTTTTACATTCCCATTTGCATATGTTCTTCCCAATACCTCTCGCTTTAATTTTTCTTATGAACTTGCTGTGTGAGTTCTTTTTAAAAAGCACATGAATATCCAACTATACGTTATCCAATGGTTCATCATTGCCTATGTCCACAAGAATCATCTTCAAACCACTCCAAATAATGTTTGACACTTCTGGTTTTCCTTCCATCGGTACATTCTCATACTCCCCAGTTATGTTATTACCTTCTAAATATCTAGTAGCATGTTCTTTGTAATCGAGTCCAACAGATACCTGACTGCGGATGACAAGATAACTGGTCTGTAGTTCACCACTCTCCAAGTTCATCCTTTCTTAAACTGTTGGATAATATTTATAATCTTTGCCTATCCAGATTGGCTAAATGCCTTTCGGGAACGTGTCAGAAGTGAAAATCCGCGATGCAATCAACATGTCTATTGCTACTTCCTCTGAAATTCTTGTATGAAGTACATCTAGACTGTCAGATTTATAAATACTCAATCCAGATTTCTTTTCAAAGATAACCCCAACCCTGATAAGAATGGTCTTAGACTTTACTTACACAAGTCCCATGGTCACTTGGTATTTCTGGAAGAATTTCTCGATATTCTTCCATGAATATAGACACAAAGAAACTGTTTCTTTTCACTGCGATTTCTCTGTTCTCTGCAATAAATTATCCAGAACGCGCACCAACTGTTCCACATTTGGCCTTGTTTTCATTTGTTTTCATACATTAATAGACGCTTTTTAGCAGTCTTTATGTTTTTCTTTCGTTTGCACGCTTTTTCTCTTTCTGATTTTCTTCTCAGTTTCTTGGTCATCCTTTGCTGGGTCCTACATTTCTCTGAATCCACTGGCTTACTGCAACACTTGGCAATTTTCTAAGCTGCCTCCTTTCATCTAATAGGTAGATGAAGTTGGGGTTGAAAGTGATAGTCGGAGAGAATGGTGGACCAGAATGATAGGGAGGAAGGTGGACACATAGGAACATTCAAAAGGGCGGTGCTGACTTGGAAGTTTGGAGTGGGATAAGGTGGGATTAGGGAAAATGGGGAGATGGAGAAATCCACTATGATCCCCTGTGGTTGGAGAGTCCCAAGGCTTTCTTCCTCCATGATGGCTCTGGTTTGGCAATGGAGCAGGTCTAGGACCCTCATGTCCTTGGCAGATTTGGAAGGGGAGTTAAAGTGCTCAGCCAAAAGGCGATGGAGTTGTTCAATGTGGCTGTCCCAGAGATGTTCTCTGAAATGATCCACAAGTTGACCTCCTGCCTCGCCAATGTAAAGAAGACTACATTGGGTTTAATGGATGCAGCAGATGAGGCGTTCTGTCTCCCTTCATCACCTATCACTTTCAACCTCACCTTCATCTATCTACCGCAATCCCAGCTACCTCCCCCCTGCCTCACCCCCTTCTCATTTATCCCTCAGCCTCCTTGGCCCATAAGCTTCATTCCTGATGAAGGGATTATGACTGAAATATCGATTTATCTACTCTTAGTATGCTGCCTGACTGTGCTTTTCCAGCACCACACTCTTCGATTCTGATCTCCAGCATCTGTAGTCCCCACTTTCTCGTCACACCTTCAGGGCTTGCCTGACTCAGATTTATAACGGTTACTTCAACTAAAACAAAAACTATCGTGTACTTAAACAGCATAAAGGAAAACCAATACATTGTGGTCACTGTTCCCAAAAGGTCCTTGACAGCAAAATTTTCAATTAGCTCTTCTGATCACTCAACACCAATTCCTAAATAACCTGATCTCCAGCTCAATGTTCGATATCATGTTAATGTAAACCATCTCACACGTGGTCATGAGATCCATTTTCCCAGCATTAGCATTCAATTGGGTTAACACAGTTTAGATATAATTTAAACAGTACATTATTACTGCAGTACCCACAAATATGTATATCTCATTTCCCGTTTTATAACATGTCCAGCATTTGTATTGCAGCTTTCACTTTGATATATAACTCCCATCAATGTTTGCTCCTCCTTGCTGTTTTTGCACTCCATCTTACTTGATTCTGTGGAATCTGAGCGATGTGGGCTCTGGGGAGATTAATGGTAGAGATCATCTCGCCACATCATTAATGATCTTCTCAAACTTTAATTTCTCCAGATCTCCCGTGATACTGTGGAATGGAGAAGGACAATGATCTTCCAACAATGCTTTCTTTTCCCCCAGAGAGCTGAGACAGCTCTAACCAGGGTGGGGACTTTAACACAGTCTGGTAAAATGTTGCTGCTGCTGTACAGGGTCTTAGTGAGATCACATCTGGAGTAATGTTTACAGATTTAGTCTCTTCAATGAAGAAATGATGTTGTTATATTGGAAGCAGCTCAGAGATGGTTCCTGCAATGAAGGTGCTAGCTTATAATGAAAGGATGATCAGGTTGACCCAGTAGCCATTGGGGTTTGCAAAAATTAAAGAGTGTCCTATTTCAACGTAGATGACAGAATGAGTCAACAAGTGAAGCGAATTACACAGATAATGGAGGAATCCATTCCGTTCTCTAATCTGTTACCACAGGAACAACAGGAGGATATTCAGGCCTTTGACCCTGTTACCCCAAAACAGGACGAGGCTAGTCAGCCCCTGGAGCCTGATATACATTCACAGGAGGAGGCCAATCAGCCACTCGAGCCTATAACACTGACTGAGAGTAGGCCATGCTGCACCAGTATCGTGTTAAACAGCAACAGGATCAGTCCATTCAGCATCCTCAAGTCTGTAACATAGGAACTGGAAGAGTTCACACAGTGACTGGAGATTGTTACACTGTGATAACAGGAGGCCATTCAGTCCCACCGAGCCTATTGCAAGGGAATTGGATAAGGATAAAACCTATCTGAGACTTCTTTCATGAGAAAGGAAGAGGTAATTTAGACATGTGTCTGTTGTCTGTGAACAAGAGAAGACCAATTACTCCCTCACTCCTATCTCTGGTATACATGAGGAGACCGTTCAGTGTTTCCACCTGTTATGGAGAAGTATGAGAAGACCCATCAGCCCCTCAAAATGTTACACAGCAACAGGAAATTCCATAATCTCCCTATCCTCTAATACATCAACAGGAGGAGGTCATTCTGTCCTCGGAGGTGACAACATGGGAACACCAGAAAGACATCAGCCCATCGAGTTTGTACACCAGCATGATGATGAGTCCAGTCAGCCACACATGCATCTTATACAGCAATTGGAGAGCATCTCTTAAAACCTTTTGCCCATTAAACAGGAATTCAAAGAAAACGTGAAGATTTTCGAAAGGGAAGTATTTATAACAAATGTATGCATTAGGGAGTAAAACGTAACGATAAAACTATTGCGACTTAAGACAATTATTAGAATCCATTGTTGAGGACAGTTGAAAAGATAAGTCACAATCCATCTGCATCAACATGGTTTTACAAAGGATAAATCAGGTTTGAAGTGTTTGCTTGAGTTACTTAAAGATGTGACAAACAAGGTGGACAGTGGGAATCCTGAAGATGGAATATATCTGGTCTTCGTGAATGCATTGCATGTGTCGCTTCTCCAAAGAGTAAGTGGTAAGATCTGACGACATGGGTTTAGGAGTAATTTATTAGCTCGGATGGAGGATTGGTTAACCAACAAAATGCAGTCAGATGTAATAAATGTCTCATTTTCATTTGGAAAACGCAATTTGTGGGGTGCCATTGATTTCAGTACTCATGCCTCAACCATTTTCAATCCATGGTATTACTGTACTCGGTTGACGGGATAGAAAATGCGATACCACATTTTCAGATGACACTAACATCGGTGAGAAATTACTTCGGAATGATGATGCAAGAGGTTTTAAGACCATATGGATAGGATGGGTGAATAGGCCAACATTTGGCAAGGAAAATTAAAGAGAATAAGTATGGAGCTATTCAAGTTGGCCAGTATAATAAAAAGATAAATTATTATCTAAGTGGAGAGAAACTTCAAAGTGCTTCGGTGCAGAGGGATCTGGGTGTCTGCTTGCATTTCACAGAAAACCTGCCTGCGGGTACTGCAAGTAATGAGAAATACAAGCATAATTTCAGTGTTTATTTATAAAAGGATAGAGTAGAAAGGTAGGGAGTGTTGGTGTAGCTATGCAAGGCACTTGTGAGGCTGCAACTGGAGTACAGTTTGGGTGTCCTGCAGAATGAGATATTTCCATTGGAGACAATTCAGAAGAGCTTCATGAGATGGATTCCATATTTGAAGTGTTTGTCTTATGAAGAGAAATTGAGCAGTTTAGGCCTATACTTTCGAGTTTACAAGAATGAAAGGAGAGCTCTGTAAAATGTAAAATTGAGTCTGTAAAATGTTAAAAGTAATTGAAAGTGTCGATGTGGAGTGGATTTTTTTCACGTGGCGCAATCTACAACAAGAGATTAGAGTTTTAGGATGGAGAGATGGCAGGAAAGTGGAACAGTGGCCCCGTTGACATCAGCCTCATCGCGGAGTTAGATTCCTCACAGATGCTCCTTGTTCTTATTCGACCCTTCGACTGTGTTGCACAGGAATTGTGGAAGCCTGGGTATCATACAGGAAGCAGCACTCAGGATAAATCAGTTAGAGAGAACGTAACGGTAGGGTCACACAGTGACCAGCGCTGGGTTCTCAACTATTTACAGTCTATATTAATGATCAGGAGGATGGAACAGATATACAGATGCTGAGTTTGGTGATGTCGCAGTGGTAAGCAGGAGATTACTTTATCAAGAGAGGGTGGAGAGTCTGCAAATAGATTCAGAGAGGGAAAGACAATAGATAATAGATTGGCAAGTGGAAGTTAACATGATATAACCTGTCATTCCATTTACAGGAATAATGGAAGGCAGTATGTTCCTGAAATGGAGAGGGATTACAGGACTTCATGATATTAAGTACTAGGGGGTTCACTCAGACCCGTTCTGACATGGGAGGTTTTGCTCCATCCCTGATCATCTGCTCCTTGGCGCTCCAAGTGACCCCATTGCTCTCCGTACACATGGAATACTTTGATGTGGTTGATTGGTGGTGGGCATGGTGTTTTGAAATGTGTATCACGGGGACCGCCTTTGTCCAATATATATTAATTTCTTTTTATGTGGAGACCCGCTGACGATGGGAATGGCTGACTGCTTCTGAATGAAGAGGCTCTGACTGCTGCCAGGACAGTGGGTAATGACCAACATGATGTACTATGCATGGGGACGCTGCAATATTAATTGAGAGAGAGCTCCTTCAGTTCCTCTACCACTCTCCATTGTCATGGGGACTCTGCAGATGCCATGTACACCATCGGGAATCCCACTATACTGGATACACACGACAGCTCCTTGCTGTGGGAGAAACAATGTATTTACCTCATCCATCACCGAATGGTGACATTGATGTTGAGATACTGGGAAATGATGGATATGTCACCTAGTTCTGCCTTAAACGTTCTGGATCATAGAATCTGAATGAAACTGTGACCCTAACAGCCCCTGGCAGCACCATCCTCCCCCTGGTGTGAAGCTGCAGGTCGTGTTGAAGGAGGCGGCACCGCTCTTGAACCAGTTCTTTGTTCAGTCAGGGTCCCTCACACTCTGCTCCTGGGTAAAGTGAAGCTTGGTAAGCAGTTCCTGGAAAACCCAGGGTGGACACAGCAGATCCCTTTCCCCAGACACACTCACTCCGTGGTTTCCGAGCTTCCCCTGTCTGTAGCCTCTGCTCCATTTGTTGTTCATTTGGGGATCATGTATTGAAGCTTCCAACCCTCTGGGTTCCCCAGCAGTTTCTGAATGCTGCAGCGAAAAGCAAAACACGGAAAGCTGATCTGGGAGAGCTGCCTATTGCCCTTCCATTATTCCCACTATTTTAATAAAACCTAAAGACTTTCTTAGTTATTTACTTGGATTGTTTTCAGACAGCAGTTCTGCAACTCTGCCTTTAAAACCTCTCTTCAAAAAACCCAAGAGAAAATAATCTTTTTACAGTGATAGTATCCTCACAACTCCATCTTTATTAAAATACTACATCAATATACAAAGATGGATTCATTTTAGACCTCCTAACCTTCCTCTATTAGTACACTGAAATGCATATACTTTACATTGACTGTGAGCATACAAATGTTTACAACTAGTTTCGATTTCAGTCATTTTACTCCTGCCACAGAATGCCTTTGTCTTTCCTCATCCAAGTCTTCATAACGTGTCAAACCTTAGGTTTTCTCGCCCTGTCACCTGTATAATTTCAAACTGAATGCCAGCAATAACAAGCTCAATCGAAACAGATTGGTAGTTTTCTCCCTAAACTTCTCCAAAAACTTTAAGAGTTCACGATCAGTGAAAAAGATTTGGCTCATGTATGTTATTCGCAATTGAAATGCTGAAATGTTGCAACACCAACACCAAGCTCAAGGCCTCCTTTCCCATTGTGGAATAAATCTGTTGATGTTTCCACTGGACACTCCAACCACACGTTACATAATGGAGCACTTCTCATCTCTCCAATAGTCTCTCTGAATAACATATCTCCTCATGACTCAGCATAAAAGAGTTACATGCTTCTGTACCTCCTAATGCTGTAATGTCTTTACCTGCTCCTCCTGGCCTATGCCAGAAAACCTTACTTTTACAGGTATGTGTTTTAAGAAAATCTCGCACATTCTTCTCAATCTCTCACAGAAACCAAACTTTGATTTCTGAACCCAATCATCATCATCAGCCATTTCAGCTTCTAACCCTGCTGTTTTAATTCTCTAATCTTCCACACGAATTCTCACAACTGCAGGAATTGAATTGTTGAACTTCTCCAAAATAAGAACCTCTCTAAGAGTGTCATAGGTTTGCTCTGTTTTTAATATCCTTACCCACCTTTCAAAATTACTTTCTTTGATCCTTTCAAACCCAATGTGCATTTAACCAGGGCCCCTTTTTAGATTCCTGAAACTCTGTCTGTCGGCTTCTGGCACGAGCTCATATGCACTTCAGATGGCTTTCTTCACCACCTCACACTGGCCAGATACCTCCCCCGATAGGGATGCAAATACCCACCAGCTTCGTTTGGATCAACTAAGTCCACATAGTCACTGGCCATTGCATTTGTTTAGCCACTTGCTCAAATGAAGTTCAAAATGCTTCCCCATCATTCTCATCAAATTTAGACAATGCCTGGGTGTATTTAAACAGAACCGCATCAGGCCATTGGCTACTATAGGGTTGCTCAACCTCACTATTGTCCTCATCCAGCCTACCGTCTACCTTCATCTCCGCCTTCTATGTCAACTTTCCTCTCTAATTACTAACTTTTGAAGTTGAAACTCTCTACTTTTCTTCTCTCTTTCTTCTTTATTTCATTTTCTTTTATTTCTGCTTTTCATCGTAATTCAAACTATTTCAATGCCTTCTCATGTTCAAAGTACCTCATTTGAAATTGAATTCTAGCCTTTTCCAAAGATTCTGGTGGCGTTTCCACCAAATTTAATTGCCGAGCGATTGCTGTAATTATCTCTCATTTTCTCACAAACGCAACCCCAACTCCAGCTTGTCTGCCAATTCCTTCAGCTTTGCCTTCATTACCTTTTGTAAAACCTCCAACTTCACTTCTTTCACACCCAGAGAACTCTCAGTGACTGAAAGAATCTTTATTCCCAAAACACTGTTTAAACCAACCGAATTCAACATCCGGAACAAAAGACACTAACAACTACCATACGCGACTTTTGAACCCAATAGTCTCCTGGTGAATAATCTCCAGTGTCTGCATGAGCTTTTTCTGGATGATCTGGTTTCCTCCCACAATCTAAACATGTGCATGTCAGGTGAATTGGCCATGCTAAATTGTTTGTAGTTTTCAGAGATGTGTGGGTTAGGATCCTTTGTCGGGGTAAATGTGTAATAATAGGGTAGAAGAAGTGGTCTGGGTAGGTTACTCCTCGGAGGTTGGTGTGGACTTGTTGGGTCGAACGGCCAGTTTGCACACTGTAGGGATTGAAATTCTAAACCCAATTTGGTATTATTGATTTAGGACCAGCCAAGAGTCCCTAGTTTACTATAGACAAACGAAATGCCTCAAACTATTTTAAGAAGGTAGCTCGGATGCCAACATTTCCTTATTTTAAAGGTAGATGTGAAGTGGGAGTTCCAGATGTGATGCTACTGGTCAAACCACTCACCATTAATTAAAATTCAATATATTTAAACACTCTAATGAAAATTCATACACAATGAAGAGGAATTTAGAATAATTTAGCGATTGGAAACCTTCACCGAATTATGGATACAGTACATTCTACTGTACTGCCTATTCAGTCTCTCGAGCCTGTTACAAAGGGGCAGGAAGTGATTATTTAACTTTCATGTCTGTTACGCATAAATATTAGTTTTAAACTAGTTGTGGGTTAGGAAAGACCTGGTGTAAACATTAAAGTTCTAACTTTGAACTAGGCCAATTTTGAAAGTGTGAGGCGAGCCCTGTGAAAGGCTGATTGGAATACCCTATTCACAGGTAAAGGGATGGTTGGAAAATGCAAGGTTATCAAAACCTGGTTTCAGAGAGTCCAGAGCCAACGTGCTCCTATAAGTGAGATGGGCAAGGCTGGTGGGTGCAGGGAGTGCTGGATGGTTAGATATATTAATGCTCTCCTCAAGGTAAGGAAGGAGGCATATGTCAGGTAAACAGAGCCGAGATCAAGTCAATCCCGAGAGGAGTAAAAGGGCAGTAAGTGTATAGTCAATGAGGAACTCCAGCCAGAAAAATGTGGACATGAGTTTGCTTTAGAAATAGGGTTAATGTGGCATTGAAGAAATCCGACAAATCCTTTAGTGGCAAAAGATTAACTAGATAGAGAATAGGGCACCTTAAAGATCAGTAAGGCTACCTATGTGTGGAACCACAGGAGATGGGAGAGATATGAAACAAGTATTTCTCCTCAGTATTTAGTGTGGAGGAGGTTACGTGAACGACAGAATGAAGAAATGTATAGTGATATCTTGAAAAGTATCTGTATTACAAGGAGATGTTAGACATTTTAAAACATATAAAGGTGAACAAATCCTTGGGACCTGATCAGTTATATCCCAGAAGTTTGTGTGAAGCTAGGAAAGAGACTGCTCAGCCTTTTGCTGATATATCTGTATCATTGATTTCCACAGGTGAGGTGCTAATAGACTGGACGGCTGCTAACATAGTGTCATTATTTAAGAAATTAAGGAAAAACCAGGTAACTATAGACTGGTGAGCCTGACGTCAATGGTGACTAAATTGTTGGAGGTGATTTTGACGGAAAGGAAGTACAAGCATTTGGAAAGACAAGGACTGAAGAGGGCTTTGCACGTTGGAGATCACGTCTCACTGACAAGGTGGAGTTTTTGAGGAAGTGATTAAGATGATTGATAAAGGCAGGACATTGCATGTTTTCTTTATGGAATACAGTAAGAAAACCATAATGTTCTACATGGTAGACTATTTAGCAAGGTTAGGCTGCCTGGAATCCAGGGATAGATCTTCATTTAGATCCAACATTTTGATGAATATTGGAGACAGGGCGTGACAGTGGACATTTGTTCATTAAACTTGGAGACCTGTGACCAGTGGCATGCCCCAAAGATCAAGAGTGGGTCCACTACCTTTTGTTACTTATACAAATCATTTGCACTTGGGTTCGTGAAGAATGGTCAGTAAGTTTGTAGATAATAACAAATTTGGTGGTGAAGTCAACAGTGAAGAATGATCTCTCAGAATATAATGGGACATTGATTAGGTGAGCTGAGGAGTGGCAGATGGAGTTTATTTTAGATAAATGTGAGGTGTTGCATTTTAGCAAGAAAAATCAGGACAAGACATATAGGTAGGGTCCTGTCGAAAGTTGCTAATCAAGGAAAACTCCGTACAACTTATAGAATCCCTACAGTGAGGAAACAGGCTATTCGACCCATCGAGGCCACACCGACCCTCTATACAGTATCCTACTGGACCACCCCCCATTCTATCCCTCTGTGCCTACATTTGCCATGGACAATCCACCTCGACTACACATCCCTGGTGACAGTGCGCAATTTAGGATGGCCTTACCTGTATATCATTATACTGTCGGAGGAAAGCATAGCACACAGAAGAAACTCACACAGACACGGGAGAATGTACAAACTCCACACAGTCAGTCATTCAAGGATGGAATTAAATCCAGATCGCTGCCCTGTGAGGCACCTTGTGGTGCGGGTTCTCAGTTCCTTCAAAATGCCGTCACAGATAAACAGCGCAGTGAAGAAGGCACTTTGTGATCTTCCCCTTATTGGCGCGTGCTTTGAGTCTAAACATTAGCATGACATGTTGCAATTGGTTTGCCCACTTTTGTAATATTGCCTTTAATTCTGGTCAACCTGCTGTCGGAAAGATGTTGTCAAACTTGAAAGGGTACAGAAGAGATTTAAAAGAATGTTGCAGGTGTTGGAGGGTTAACGTTACAGGGAGGGTTTGAATAGGCTGGGACTATTTTCAATTGTTGAGGCTGAGGGGGGACCTTAACGAGGTTCATAAAATCATGAGGTGCATAGATAAGGTAAACAGTCAATGTCTTTTCCCCAGGATAGGCGAATCCAAAATTAGAAGACAAAGGTTTCAGGTGAGAGGACAAAGATTTTAAAAGGGACATGAGGGGCAACATTTTCACAAAGAGACTGCTGTGTGCATGGATTGAACAGCCAAAAGAGATGGTGGAGGCAGGCACAGTTACACCATTTAAGAAGGCATTTGGATGGATACATGCATGGGAAGTGTTTAGTGGGAGATGGGCCAACTGCTGGCAAGGGGGACGAGATTAATTTAGGATATGTGGTCGGTGTGGATGATCAGACCGAAGGATCTTTTCCGTGATGTACATCTCTGAGAGTCTATTGAATTTTGAGTGTTTAACATTGGATCAGGAAGAGGCTATTCAGCTTCTGAATTCTGCCAGGCGGCTTGTTTGCTCAATTACTGAGAGTCAAAAACAAGAATACATCATTCAGATTTTGATGGTGTTTTACAGAAACAGGAGAAAGGTTTTTCGTCAAGAAGACCCGTAAAGAATGTGAAGAGGCCATTCAGTCCCTCAATTCCATTCCACAGGAGCAGGAGGTGAGCTCAGAGATATTGGAGCCTGTTACTCAGGAGCAGGAGGAGGACATCTACTTTCACAAAACTTTGGATTAGGAGGTAGTCACTCAGCTACTGAAGACTGGAACACAGGAACAGGAGGGAGTCACTCAACTGCTCAAAACTGGGACACGGGAACAGGAGGGAGTCACTCAACTGCTCAAAACTGGGACACAGGAACAGGAGGGAGTCACTCAACTGCTCGAGACTGTGATAAAGGGACAGTAGGCAGTCACTCAATTGCCCGAAACTGGGGCACAGGGAAATATGGAAGCTAGTGAGGCCCGAGGATCCTATTACGCAGGAACAGGAGGAGGTGAATCACTCCCCACCAGTATGGGACACTGGGAGAGAAGGGGAATTTGCTTGGAAGAAACAGAAATATAATGAATAATTTGCATTCGTGGTCCATTCAATCCTGTCCCACCATTCACTAAGACCACAGCTGATCTGATGGTGATTCCCTCATTCCATTTTACTGAGACTCCCCTCTCTGCAGCCTCTGCTCCATTTGTTGGTCACGTTGCAGACTCAGATGCTGCAACAACAGTCACCATGACTCATCCAGAGGGATGGGTCTAACCAGATGATTCAGGATTTGACGGATCCAATCACAAGAATGAAAACACAAAATAAAGGTATTTCCAGATGTTTAGTTCTCTCACTTTCGCATCCAACTCACATAACCAGCCCATCCATTATACGTTCAGGACGGAGCACTGTGTAGATCCAGCTATCGTACTGCTGAATGCATCCCAGTAATATCCAGAATTAAACTCTGTGCAGCCCACACCAATGCTTGATCTTTAATCCTGGCCTAAATGTGCAGTGTGAGGAGCTGTGCAGACCGCACTGATTCGTTCTTATATAAACCCAGGCTGTTGCATTGTTTGGTAACTCCGTGTTAGCTCCCTGCCCAGCGTGGGGAAACTTGCAGTCAATGTTGGAAGTGACAAGATGTGCAACTACAATCCATTTACAGCTCCATATCTCCGCTATGCCTTGACAAGAAATGCCGTGGATGTGAAAATCACTGCGGGGGAGAGATGTAAGTGGAACCAGTTTAAATACCAATAGTTCTAATTAAGGCGAGTATCACCCCAGTATTTAAAGATAAAATAACTGAGATAATATCCAGTGAGGTTTTGTGAATGGTGCAAAGAAGTTAGAGGGGATGGCAATATTATAGTGGTTGCACTATAAGCCTCCAAATCAACAATGGAAATTAGAGGAACAAATATGCAGGGAGACTGGGGAGACTTGCAGGAAAAATAGGGTTGTTATAATAGGTGACTTTAATTTTCCGAACATAGACTGGGACTTCCAGATGTTTAAGAACTTAGACGGAACGTAACCTGTTAAGTGTGTCCAGGAAAGTTTCCACAAGTTATATAGCGGGTCCGACTCGGGAAGGGGCAGACCCGACCTACTGTTGGGAAATAGGGCAGGATAGGTGGAGGAGGTAAAGTGGGGAAGCATTTTAGGAAAGGTGACTAGAGTTGTTTTACTTTTAAAATAGTTATGGGAGGGACAAAATTGTTCCACAGATTCAAGTTCTAAATTGGGGCAAGACGAATTTTGCTTTAATTGGACAGGGGATTACAGGGGGTGATCGGAGGAGTTTGGTTCGAGGTAAAAGGATCTCGGGAAAGAGGGAGGGCTTAAAAAGTGAGATAGCTCGAGTTCGAGGTTTCTATTTTCCTGTGAGGGTGATGTTAAAGTGAGGCTGGAAGAGAGAACCCTGGATGACAAGAGATATTGAATCGACGTTTCGGGCAAAAGCCCTTCATCAGGAATAAAGGCAGTGAGCCTGAAGCGTGGAGAGATAAGCTCGAGGAGGGTGGGGGTAGGGAGAGAGTAGCATAGAGTACAATGGGTGAGTGGGGGAGGAGATGAAGGTGATAGGTCGGGACGGAAGGGTGGAGTGGTTAGGTGGAAAAGGAGCGAGGCATGTCGGACAAGTCCGGACAAGTCAAGGGGACAATGCTGAGCTGGAAGTTTGAAACTAGGATGAGGTGGGGGAAGGGGAAATGAGGAAGCTGTTGAAGTCCACATTGATGCCCTGGGGTTGAAGTGTTCCGAGGCGGAAGATGAGGCGTTCTTCCTCAAGGCTTATGGTGGTGAGGGAGCGGTGGTGAAGGAGGCCCAGGACCTCCATGTCCTCAGCAGAGTGGGAGGGGGAGTAGAAATGTTGGGCCACGGGGCGGTTTGGTTGATTGGTGCGGGTGTCTCGGAGATGTTCTCTGCTGGGAGGCGCCCGGTCTCCCCAATGTAGAGGCGACAACATCGGGAGCAACGAATACAATAAATGATATTAGTGGATGTGCAGGTAAAACTTTGATGGATGTGGAAGGCTCCTTTAGGGCCTTGGATAGAGGTGAAGCAGGAGGTGTGGGCGTAGGTTTTACAGTTCCTGCGGTGGCAGGGGAAAGTGCCAGAATGGGAGGGTGGGTCGGTTCCTCTACATTGGGGAGACTGAGCGCCTCCTAGCAGAGCGCTTTAGGGTACACATTTGGACTGAGCTGCTAGTGGAAGTGTTTGAGGTGGGTACAATAACAACATTGTAAAGGCATTTGGACAAATACACCGATAGGAAAGGATGAGAGCAAGGGCAGGGAAATGGCAGATTGGCCGATAAGGGGCAATTACACCATGGTGGATATAATGGATGGACTCGTACAGAGGGGGATCATTCTCTTCCCAAAGGGAGCCACATCACTGGCCGAACATGGTCTGAGCTCACCACCCAGCTCAGTGCAGTATCTGCTGTCTGAAGAAATGTCCAGCAATACAGGACAAGCATCAATAACATTCCCCGCTCTGCCAGGATAAGTATCACTGTAGTCTCTCATTTCCCGCACACTCACTGTATATCTGTTATGGCAGCGATCCCTGAACAAGGCTCATGATCCCCCACTCTCACTACCACATGCAACACCTTCCCTCTCTCTCTATCTCTATCTTTCGCCTTTGCAAACCCCCCCAAGCAGTTATAGAATATTCTGGAGAATGCCAATTATGGAATGTTCCAGATAATGTTCCAAATAATTCCAATTTTCTGGAAAATGGCAGTGTCCCAGTGTGTAACACATAAGAGGAAGGAGTAAAGATGTACGTTTTTCAATTCACACACATTTCAAACCATGGTGAAGCCATTCAATCTTCAAACGTCCTCTGGCACTTCATAAGGTCCCCGCTGATCTGATGGTTTTCTCAACTACATGTTGCCGTAACTTTCACTCATTCAATACCTGGGTTCCTGTCACTGACCAGATTGAACTCGGGCACCTTTACCCCGGATTTTTTCAAGCACCTGTTTGAGGGCATTTCCCATGGGAACGGACACTCCTAACAATATCTTCCACCATCTTTATACTTTCATGCACCTGTCAGCATGCATTACACAGATCAAACAAAAATCTACACTTATTTTATGGTTATAAATATCCAACTACACATGGTAATTCTGGTTATTTCACTTGACTCACCTTAATGATATTAAACCAAAGACAGCTTCTAAACACATCTTGTTATAAAATACAATTGCAAACAGAGAACGGTTTTACCCTCAGGTGTTATGTTGACTGTTATCTGAATTGTACCACTTTCCTTGTTATGAATGTTTCTCTTACCCTTTGTCTGTGACTGTTTCTGTCTGTAAGAGTTACACTGCTTCCCAGTCAGTTGGCTGGATGGCATGTTTGTGATGCAGAGGGAGGCCAATAGCGCAGGTTCTGTTCCTCACACTGACAGGGGTGACCATGAAGGGGACGCTCTCTCAACCTCACCCCATCACCCCAGGTGTGGTGATCCTCAATATAAACCACCATGAGTGGTCTCTCTAATAACAGTGTTTGGGACTCTATTCCATCAATGTTAGCATTTTTATTTAAAAATATGTATTTTTATTGAAAAAGAGATTTTTAATATTTTCATAAACCAATAACAAGATAACTCAAATAACTGAACAAAAATACATCCAATTGCATGTACATACAAAACAAGTTAAAAACACTACATAGACAAAAGAAAAACAAAAATAAACAAATAATGAATAAATGATACAGCTCAGCATAACAAAACGATAGCTTTCGTTCATCAACAATCATTAACTGATACACATTTTTATGTTCATAGTTCTTCCTCACTGAATGTTGATTCATTAGACAATATCGTCATGGCTATATAAAAGCCCTTCTTAGAATGGCAGATAAGCCTGTATCGCGGTAATCTAAAAAGGGCTGCCATGTCTTCTGTAAATCTCTGTTTTTTGGTGTACCATACTGGTGCATGAAGAGCTTCCAACGATCCAACAGACCCGGCGGGTTTCAGACATCTAGCAAAACAGAATATTTTTCCGAGAACAAAAAATAAGGATTTTTTTTCCCATGTGCATCTGTGTAAAGTACCCTGGACAGGCCAAAGAAAACAGAAACCAGGTCCACCTCCAATTCAGTCCCCAAGACCCACTTTATCACACCTACCACAGTGCTCCAATATATCTGAAGCCTGCAACAGGACCACAAGCAATGAATAAGAGTGCCTGTAGTCATTCTGCATTTCGGACATGCTGAAGATATTCCCACTTTGAATTTTGAGAGACAATCTGGGGTCAGATAGACCCTATGAAGAATTTTCAACTGCATGGAATGGGTCCTATTACAGATCAAAATCCTTCGAGCATTTTCACAACTATCCTCCCATATCTCTGAGGTGTTCTGAACCCCAACTCTCTCTCACAGACATCACAAAGCTGCACAGTCTCGTCTGAGGGCACACTCTCCAACTAATGATAAGGGGTACTGACAGAGTGTATTCTAAGCAATAGGCATCCTCTTCTCTCTATCAGAACTGTAAGAGTCTGTTAAAAATATTTTTAAAAAATCAAATCTCTGCTCTGGAAAATAACAGAAGAGTTCTCTACTAGGTAGTCCATACGTACGAAATATTTGATCAAATGATATCATTGTTTACCCCTCAAATAACACGTGGTGGCTTAGTGGTTAGCAATGCTGCCTCACAGTACCAGGGTCGCGGCGTTGGTTCCGGCCTTGGGTGACTGGCTGTGTGGAGTTAACATAATCTCACTGTGTCTGTGTGGGTTTCCTGCCACAGTCCAAAGATGTGCAGATTAGATGAATTGACCATTGATAAATCACAGATAGTGTTCAGGGATGTGTAGGTTTGGTCATTAGTCAGGGTAAATATAGGATGGTCTGGGAATGGGTCTGGATGGGTTACTCTTCAGAAGGTCGAAATGGACTTGCTGGGCCCAAGGGCTTGTATCCACACAGTAGGGATTCTACTAATTCTAAATCATTCAAGCAAGGCACATCCCTGGCTGCCCACAGTTTAAACCTGGAATCCATTAACCCCGGATGACAACCCAGTATACCAATTATAGGAGTAAGAAACATGGTTTTGCTGTATTGCCCTCCATCTGACGCATTGTCATTCATGCTTTAACAGTATTGATAATTATTGGGTTATGGCAATACTCCATAAATGTTGTCAATCTGTCTGAGACCAACAGGCTAATAAGGGTTCACTTTGTCTGAGAGGGTTCAATATCTAGCCCTATTGACGCCGACTCCTCAGCAGCCCAGACACTAACATAGGATAATAAAAAGCTTAATTGATAGATTTTATCTGGGAGATCTACTCCCCACAATCTGTGGGGTAGTTGCAATTTGGTTAGCTTGATAAAGAGTCGTTTATGGTGCCAAATAAAAGAGCTAAACCAGCAATAAATTCTTCTAAATGTCTGTCTACGAAACGTCAAAGGAAGCATTCACACAGGGTATAGTAAATGAGGAAGCACATTCATTTTAATACCAACTATAAGACCCAGCAAGGATATTGAAAGTGCCTCCCATCTTTGAAGGTCTTGTTTAATTTTGTCAAACAAATGGACATAGTTCATGTTAAATAAATGGTCAAAGATGAATGTAATAAATATTCCGAAATAGGAACCCCCCTACCACAGCGCACCCCCCCCTCCCCCCGCTTCCCCACCCGCCATGACCATTTAAAAGGATTTGCACTCAACATCAGGTATTTCCCCAATACCTCCCATAGGCATGGCCTCCAACTTTGTAAAGTGAATCTTAATGCCCGAAAAGGCGACAAGCAAATGAATACATTGCATCACGTGAGCTTCCGAAATTGCGGGATTTGACAAAAACATAAGACCATCTGCATACAACATAATCTTATGCGAATTCTATCCCACCTCCGGGGCAGGTATGGTGGGGTAATATTCCCACTTGTGCAGGATGCCACCGAATCTAAGATTGTGGCAGGGATGGGGAAGAGATCAACCCTCCTGTTCCATTTCTGCAGGTTAAAGCAGAAAATAAAACCCCTACTTGTGAAGCAGATTTGCCTCCAGACTTCCACCAGCTCTAGTTCTGCACACAAATCCACTAATTGCTTACATTATAACGAGGGTATTGGGGGACATTTGGACATTCTTTCCACCGTGAGGATATAAGACAGTCGAAATCTCCTTCTATAATAAGGTGCCACGCTGTTAGATAACTTACTTTGGAAAATGCATCTAACAAGATTTTAAGAGGGTGCGCCGGGTGGCAATAAACATTCAAAATACTGTATTATTTCCCATAGTTCAAGGCTTTGAGAATTATGATCCTTCCGTGGGTGTTTAATACAATCTAGTAATTTAAATGGAAGATTCTTCCTATGCATTATAACTTTTCCCCTACTCCTTGTATTAAAAGGTGAGAAATAAACCCGATCTAACCCGACCCGCTGTAATGTCAAATGTTCCTTGTCATCAAGGTGCATCTCCTGCAATAGGGCAACATCCACCCTCTCTTTTTTAAGATGAGAAAGTAAATTTTTCCTCTTGACTGGCAGATGGCTCCCCTTAATGTTTCAGGCACACCATTTAAGCACATCATTATTCATAACATACTGTAGCAACATTTGAACTCTCAACAGTTTCACATCAAATTACACATCACAGAAAATTAATGACAAAAGACTTATTGAGCCTAAAAACTGTACCAACTAAAACTACTACAACTAACAAACTCTAAAACTTTCCAAAGCTAAACACATAAAAAACAAAGAACGAAACAAAATCCAAAGTGCCAATGACACTTGATAGGGGAATTTACCACATCCCCCGCCCACTGGGGACGCTTACATATTCCAAAACTTTATCTTCTGCCCGCTACCAATATGGCATCTAGGGCAATTAATAACAAAAATCAGGCTTCAACTGTCCTTAGGTCGGCACTTAGTCATCACAACCACATTTGTAACTCCCTCCAGCTTAAGCCACACACCAGACACAAGCAAAGAAAGAGAAAATGAGGAGTAATACGAATGATGAAGTTAAAACAACTTTACCCATCCCTGACTCTAATTTAACACTGGTTAATACCAGGAAAATACAACAAAATTTCTTTAAGAAAGGAACATGACTATCTAAATATCCAGCTTACTTTAAAATGTCTACAAAGTTTTTGCTTTCTCTGGAGAGTCAGAAAAGTGTATGGATCCATATGGATCCATTGAAAACAATATGGAGCATCGCTGGGGTCCGTAAGGAATACTGAATCCCAAGTTCCTTTACTCGTCTCTTGATATCATCAAAAGATTTTCTTTTCTGAATCACTGCTACTTAAAAGTCCTGAAAGAATTTAATCCTGGAGCTCTCGTGAATTAAAGTCATTGGAAACCACACTGAGCTTCCATTAGTCTTTGTTTATCCCCATAACTATGTAACTGCACAAGGACAGGGCGAAGGCGTTGGTCTGAGACTGACCTGCGCGCCATAACCCGATGAACTGTCTTAGTCTTCACTCGTCCCTCTTCTGCTTCAAACTGAAGGAATCACAGCAGTCAGATCTCGAAAAATCTCATTGGTGACCACCTGCTGTATGGTCCAGCATACCCACGATGTGAACATTCTTCATCCTGTCCCAGTTCTCGAGGAGATGATCTTGTTCAGCTAAGGTATGGACCTGTATTTCAAGGGCGAGGATCCTCTCCCGAGAGGAATCTACCGTGGTCTCTGTCAATGCAGTTCGGCGCTTGACAGTATCTGTTCTGTTTCCAAGGCTGTCAAGTTGCTGTTTTTGGAGCACGACTGAGAGCGGCTCTAGCCACTGCTGAATCCTTCTTCAATCACGGCTTCAATCATTTCACATACTTGGTGAACTCAGTGACCAAGGCCTGGTGAGTAACTGGGTCTATCGAACGAGCAGAGTGGGTTGCAGCTACAGCCTCAGGCATGTTCGATGCTTGTGACGGGTGCATCATGTGTAGGGGACTTATTCGATCCTTTCCCATGTTTTGTCATTTCCCTTTGACAAAATGGGATTAGTAAAGATTCTATCCCTCTTTCTAGTGTTGAATTTTAAGTAAATGACTGGGATGCGGTGGGTTAGAGATCCATTTGGGCTGTGCTGTGATGCAGAACCCAGTAAAGCAGACCTTCTGGATCGTCGCTATCCTGAATTCTCCCTTAATATTTTATAGATATTATCATTTCGTTTTAACTTATATTCCTGGATGTTCTGGAGCTGAGTCATTTGGTACCACTGCCTACATTTTCCCCACAACGCACATTCTTGCTTATCCCCGATAATCCTTGACTCCATTGTTATTTATGAACCTTCTGTCAGTGCCTCAAAAATATTCAATATCTCTGCCTCCAATGCTCTGTGGGGAAGAGAGTTACAAAGGCCCACAACACTGAGAAATCAAAAATAAAACTCAAGATCTGAGTGTGAGATTAATTTTTCTTTGTCTCCTTATCTGAGAAAGCATATAATTACATTGGAAGCAGTTCGGAGATGTTTCACTTCACGTATTCCAGGAATGAGTACCTTATATTATGAAGGCTTTATCATGTCACTCTTGGAAAGAGAGTTGATCTTATTGAAACATACAAGGCCTAGACGAGAGTGGGTCAGATAGATACCCATTGGGTATAGTCCAAATTTATTGGCATTTTCATAGAATCCCTACAGTGTGAAAGCCGCGCATTCAGTCCATCAAGTCCACACTGACCTTCAGAACAGCATCCCCCCGGACCTGCACCCCTACCCTATCCATATAATGCTGCATATTCCATGACTGACCTGCCTAAACTACACATCCCTGGGCACTATGGACAAATTAGCATGGCTAATCCACTCTAAGCTGCGGATCTTTGGACTGTGGGAGGAAATCGGAGCGTTGTGAGGAAACCCACATAGATACCTGCATAGCGAATTCTCAAACTCCACGCAGAGCGTCGCCCGAGGTTGGTATTGAGGCCATCTCCTTGGGCATGCGAAGTAGCAGTGCTAACCACAGATCCACCATGCACATCCATTACTTCTAGTAGCTACTTGTGGCTGACTAAAGAAATCTGCCTGACTTGTTCCTGTCACTGAACCTGACCCGGTCTGAGACCTTTATGATCGGCCATATCACCAATCTGGTTACATTTAAAATTTGTTGGGAGCAGTGGAGGAGTGTGACTAGAAAAGGAAACGGTGGCACCCTGCAACCTCTGTCAGAGCAAGAATTAGGAACATTCACCAAGTGGGAATTCATTCCAGTGGGAATTCTCTTTCCCAGAAGTTTGGGAAGACTGAATCTTTATATTATATCGAGGCTGGCTTCATCTGAATTTCCATAGACAGGTGAATCAGGGATAATGGTGCACGGAGAGCAAAGTACAGCTGGGTACACAATGGAATGAGCCGTGACCTTATTTACTGGTGGGGTAGTGTCAAAGGGCCGAATGGCCCCTCGTGTCCCTTAGCCCTGTGTTCTGATGTTTCATTCAGCCCTTCAGACCTGCTACACAAGGGCAGATCGAGGCCACTCCGATGGTTAGGTGTAGTTTTGGAAATGTACTTGGAAAATCCAGCCTGGGTCAGGAATCGACTCCCACCCCCAATCTCTCTTTCCAGGCTTCCCCTCTCTGTAACCTCTTCTCTCGATGTGGGTCATGTTACCGAGCTAGATATGCTGGGAATACATTCCCTATACCCCACCCACAGTTAATTCAAACAAATCACCTGCTGTCCCTGAATGCAACATTGTGCAACACGACTCCAGGAAAATAAGCAGTTAATTTCCAAAAGCATAACATGTGAAATTAATAAATTGTAACAGATGTAGGTCATTTGGCTCCTCAGGCTAGCCCTTTCATTTATTAAGAACATCGTTTACCTACTCAAGGGCTCAACACCACCTTTTGCCGACTCCTGTATCCCTCCACATCTTCTGGGTTAGGGAATTCCAGATATTCACTACATTCTGAGAGAACACATCACTTTGCATCTCAGATTGAAATCGATGTTCCTTATTCGGTATCTATATCCTCGAGTTCGACACTCTGCCCAGGAGTGGAATCAACTTCTCAAGCCCGCTCTGTATCTTGGATATTTCATTTAAACCCCAATGAATAATCACCTCACCATTTTAGAGATTCTGAATAACTCAACCATTTCATCTCTGGAAGCCAGCTAATGATCCAACCTAGTTACTTGCTGCATCAGCATGCTGACTGTATGTTTCATACACTGGAAGACTCCAATCACTTTGTACTGCTCCTTTTCTGGAAGTCCTCTCCATTAAATAGCAGCCTGTCTTTTGGTTCTCAGCGTGTTCCACAAACATGGATGTATATTGCACTCAGTTCCCTCCTTCAGGCTATCAGTGTAGATTGTAAATAACTGATGCCGTCGGACTGATATGTGTGGTACTCCAGCAGATACACCTTTATCATAAGGATCCATTAATCCTGACTCTCGATATCTATGTGTTAACCAATCATCATCACATGTTAATAACATTATCTGTCACCCTACGATCTTCTGGCTTGAGTAAGATCTTTTATTCTGTCATACCTTGTGGAAAATCACTGAAAAACCTCTTGTCTACCAGATCCGCTTTATCAAGTCCGCTTGTTACATTCTCAGGCATCTCCAGAAAAACTTTGCATGATTTTACTCTGCAAAATACAATTTCCCTTTCACATAACCACACTGACTCTGCGTAAAGCTTTCCTCAATGTCCATGCTGGCCTGGTTTTCCAAACTCAACTAGGCCCATCTATTTTCATTTGGCCCATATGCCTCTAAATGTTTCCCATTCAAATGTTTGTCCAAATGAGTCTTAAATGTTGCAGCTGTACATGGGTATATCACTCTTCCTCTGGCAGCTCATTCCATACCCACACCAGCCTCTGTGTTAAAACATTGCCTCCTCGTCCCTTTTAAATCTTCCCCCTTTTACCTTAAACCTTTGCCGTCTATGGTTGAACTCTCCCGTCCTGTGGAAAAACCCTTGGATATTCACCCAATCCATACCTCTCATGATTTCATAAACTTCTATAATGTCATCCCACAAGCTTCTACACTCCATCTGATACTAACTTCAAGAACAAGTATTTAAAGATAAGTGCTGCAAATTTGAAACTATATTAACAAGACAGTAAACAATACTCAGCCCAACCTTCATACTGTTATTTGTCTTTCTCCATATTACAATACTGAGGCCGTATGAAACGCTTACGACTGCCAATAAGATGTCACGCATCTGAATTTATTTGTCTAAAGGGGGTGATGATCTCGACCATGAAAACGTATCTATGGCCAGATCTATATAATACCATATAGTCAACATTCCCTCTCCTGGCCTCCCTATGACCTTGTGTGCTGGTGTCTTCCTTATCTTGCACTCAATAGAGAGAACCCTTTTCCCCCAGTCACAGCTTAATTTAACCCCGTTTTTCATAATCTTCTTTTATGTTTTGCCACACCCTCTTTTACCTGTTACCCATTCCCCATCTCTGGCAAGGGAATAAAAGCCCATTTTCCAATCATGTTCAGTACTGAAGAAGTGTCACACTAGACTTGAAACACTAATTCTGTTTCCCTGTCTCTGCAGATGCTGACAGAACTGCTGAGTTTTTCCAGAAATGAATAGGGGCACAGAACAAATTTTCAATTAAACAAATAACGATCGATACTGGAAATGAAAATACCAAAAATTGCTGGAGAAACAGGGAGCTTTGTAGAAGGTTCATGGACCTGAACGTTTAACTCTGCATTCACTCCAGAAAATTATGCAACATCTTTAGCAATTTCTTCAGCAATTTCTGTTTTTGAACAATTTCCAACGACATTTGTCAAAGATGCCCAAACATCCTGTCCAACATGGAGTGCCGTACACTGGAAACTGAACGATAACGCATGGTGACAAGTTCCTCGACTCTGAAACTGCATTAATTTGGCATCACTGACACTGCAGAGCTCTGAATCATGGTCAGGGAGAAAAACAGAAGGGAACACATTCACTTAAAATACAGAAGATGGCATTACTGAAAGGAAAAGATTCAGATTAGTACCTTAAATTGATTGAGTTAAAGTAACAAATTGGAGGCGTGACACCAAGGAAACAATTTCAGCAGAATGAGAAAGTGAAAATGGAAGTGTTGCCGAATCAGAAACCAGAGTAGATCAGTGAATACAGGGCAGTTGGGTGAATGGGTCTCGGTGTGAACTGGGGGACAGTCAGTGGAATTGAATCGTAGATATTGCAGCTTAAACTGGGTTATCATCGGATGCTATAGTTCATAGCAGCAGCAGAAGCAGAATTGTATTCAATGACAATCTGTATCCTTTCCCTCAGGATAACCTCTCAGTCCATTATTACCATCAAGCAGATCTATGGTTCAGTGACGAGTGTGGGTGAAGATGCCAGGGTCAGTACCATGTGTATCTTTACCTGATGACAACGCATTAAAGCTACTGCAATCGACTGGTTACATTCGAAACAGCAGAACTAACTTCTGGTACAGAGGCAGAAATGTTCCCACGACTAACAAATCTGATCTAAGCTCTGTCATCCTGCCAAATCCAAGCATAAATGTCGATGAACCATTAAACAGCTTACTGGAGGAGAGGACACCACAAATATCCCCATCCTAAATAATGGAACAGTCATGTAAGTCAGTTTAAAAGTCAAGTATTTGGTGTCTGCACTATCCTCAGCCAGACATGTTGAGTGGATGATCCACCTCACCCTATCATGATGCCCACAGAATCACAGAAGAAAGTCTTCAACCAATTCGATTCGCTGCTGGTAACATGAAGAAACAGCTGAACACAGTAGATACGAAAAAGGCAATGGGCCCTGACCCCATTCCTGCAGCAGGGCTGAAGAGTTGTGCTGCACATCAAGCCGTGTGCCTGGCGAAAGTGTTTCATTCCAGTTCCAACTTTCACATCTCTCTGGCAATGTGGAAAATTACTCAGCTATGTCCAGTTCCCTAAGAGGGGAATAAATACAATCTGACCAATTACCACGCCATCAGTCCCATCACGACAGTAAATTGGTGGGCGTTCTCTTTTTTTTAACAGAGTTGTCAAGCAGCACAGAAATAACCAGCTCAATGTGGTTTCCGATAGGTCCCCATGTGGAGATAGTGCTGTTGTGGAATTGTCATTGGATTACTAATATAGACCAGGCTAGTGCATGGGCAGCTGTTGGCAGCTGGTGGAATAATAAAAACAATTATTAGCATATCGAGATCTAAAATCTGGTGTCAGTAATAGTGATCTTGTGTCCAATGATGATTGTAAACATCGATCCCCTTACCCAATGTACTTTCAGGAAGTGAATCTCCCATGCTTTCCTGGTCTGGCCTAAAAGTGTCTCCAGACACAGAGCCATGTGATACACTCTTCAATGGTCTCTGAAACAGCCAAGCAAGGCACTCAATTGTATCAAATGGTCCGGAGAGAACACCCGGCCCCAACCTTGGAGTCAGAAAAGGAAGCAGGAAATAGTGTCCTGTTGAACTTGCAGAGACCTCCTTCCGAACGTCTGACGGTTTGTGACAATATTTACAGCGCTTTCCCACAGACTGCACAGAAACATCGGGGAATGAGTACGTCACACAACACATTGCGCTTTCTCTGTGCTAGTTAATGGTCGAACATCTCCTTCATGCAGTTTTACCCATACAATATTCGTATGACTTAATATGTTTAAACATTGTGAAATATAAAATGAGAACTGCTGTAGTCCCTTCAGCCCATTAAATTTGCTCCTCCGTTCAATATACAGGCAGTTCTCAGATAACGCGTGTTGATTAAATACAATTTGGCTGCAATGTGATTCGTGAACCTTTTTCTATAAAGTGAACTCCCGTTCTTTGTGACGCAATTCCTTGCCGGGCACCAGCTGAACAGCAAATCCCAGCCTCAGGATCCTCTGTACAATCAATGTGTTCAGCTAAAACAGGAATGAAATCCGCTCTGGAAGCCTGGAAAATGAACCTGAAACGGGGAGTTGTAGTCTACATTTTTAAAGAACTTTATTTCAAACTGTGGGAGACTCTTGAGGCCAACTGGAATTTCCCCATCGGCATCACGTGTTCAGTCAGCCCCACGCACTTTGTGTTGAAGAGTGTGGTGAAAGGTACACTGCTGTAGTCCGTGACTAGTTTGAAAGTGTAACATTTAGAGGACAGTTTTATTACAATATGTGATTTAAAGATGTATTTTAGACTGTGCTAGTGTGTGTATTAGACTAAAATTAACTTTTGGTTCAACTGATATTTGGGGGGTTTGTCCCTGACCCTCTTTTTCCCATAGACGCCATTATTAATATTGCACGATTTTCTACAACACAGTGTTGCACAGGAACACAGCTACTGCGTTATTGGAGAACAACCTGGACTGATAGCTGATTTATCTTCACACGATACTCCTGCTCTCTCCATATCCCTATAATTTCCAGAAATCCTTACTTATATTGAGCGCCTTGGTTTCCACAGTCTGATCTGGGAAAGAGTATCCCTGGTTCGCCACTCTCTGAGTGCAGACATTTATTCTCATCTCAATGCAAAGCGGCCTGTCTGTACCTAATACTGTGGCCCCTTGTTTTATACGTCCAAGCCAGGGAATTACCGTCCCTGCTTCCAATCTGTCTCGCCCTGTCAGAGTTTATATATTTCACTGCGATCACCACTCATTTTCCTAAACGGCATGGAATACAAGCCCAGTCGCCTCAAACTCTGCTCCAACAACAAGTCTGTCATCCCAGAGATCAGTCTGGTCATCCTTCACTGCTCGCCCTCAATGTCAGGTTTGTCCTTTGTTGGGTAAGGAGACCGAAGCTGCACACAATACTGCACAATGTTCGCGATGGGGTCTCACTAAGGCCCTGTACAGCTGCAGTAAGATACTTTTACTCCTGTACTCAATTCCCCTGAAATGAAGGTGAGCACACCATTTATCTGCCTACCTGCTTTCTGCTCCTGCAATATTGCTTTAAGTGACTGATGTACAGGGAGATCCAAATTCCTTTCAATGTTCCAGTTCCCCTCTTGCAGAGTCTATATACACTGGTCAGTGTGCCAATGCCATTCTCAGTATTGACTTCTGACTTCAGAACTCAATGCCTTACATGTACCTAGAGGGTTGCACAGAAATAAACAAAAATTCAGCTTAAGTTCCTTTCTAGAACAACAGTTTTCAACCACACCCTTTTCAAATGAGAGGCTGCCATTTTATTGTTCCCATCAAAGTGCACAACATCTCATCTCTCCCATTGGTCTCCATCTGCCACGTATTTTCCCAGTAATTTCACTTGTCTCAGTCAGTTTGGAGCTTTTTTATATCTCCCTCACCCACTCACATGCTGACATCATTCAGTGCTGTCAGCAGAGTTGGGAATGTTGCAATTGAGCCCCTCAACCAAATATATGATGTGTATTGGGAATAGCTGGGTCCCAAGCCATGATCCTTGCTATATCCTCCTAGACTTCCATTTTTTAAAAAGAATAACATTGTTTTATTCCTACTCAGTGTTTCATGCCAGTTCTCCCATATTTAAACCGTACCATATATTAGCCTCAGTCCCACAGGATTCGAATTCGCACAATAGGCTTGGGCTTTATCAAAAATCTTTCTGAGATTCCACTCGGATTGCATTGATACCTTCTCCATAATTTTGCTAATAGCCACTTTCTCAAATACGATTCCCATTTCATAAATCTCTGTTGATTTTGACTATGCCCATTATTGTCAGTCCGATACTTTCTCTAAACTGTTTAGTTGCTAATTTCATTCTATTCCCTTTTTCTCACCAGACTAAAGATCCCCAGTATTGCTAGGAAGTTTTCTTTTTTTGTTTTGTTTTCATCTGTGGTGGCATAACTGAAGTATTTGCTCCATAGTTCTGCTATTTCCCGTTCCTCAATAATCTGGTATCAAACTGCAAGAAAGCTGCACATTTCTTTCTCTTAACTTTGCCATTGTCATATTTTCAGAAAATATTACAAGTTCTGTCTTATAAACTTTGTTAAGATATTCTTCAGAAACCTATCAATTCATATTTTAAGGTACTCAGTGATTGGCCTTCCACAGCCATACCATCACAGAAGGAAAGATACTGTACCATCAGAAATACAGCACGGTCTAAATGAGGCCCATTTCCCGACACATTACACGTAGCCGTGAATCTTAAGGCATTTCAAGAGCACAACCGTGTATTTTCTAATGGTTTTGAGTTTACCATGACAACTCCCCTCCCAAGAATTGCATTTCAGACCCCAACACACTCTGGGTGAAAAGCAATCCTCAAATCCTTACAAAACCGCAAACACTTCACTTTATAAGTGTGGCCCTTTGACTAAAAGGAACAGCTGTTGTCCATCCACTCAGTCCATGCTCCTCGTAATCCTATGCTTCTGAATCACGTCCCCCTCAGCCTCCTCTCCTCCAGTCTAAACAACCAAAGGTTATCCTACTTCTCTCCATAGATGATATGCTCCATCCTGGTGAATCTCCTCTGCACACCCTCCTGTGCACTCACATCCTTCCTGTGATGTTGTTTCCAGAACTACACACAGTATTCCATGTTGGCCACACCAAAGTTCCGCATTGCTCTTATAATCTGTGCCTCAATGAATCAAGGTTATGTTTACAGTCACCTATGCTTTCCCAAATTGTGTATTAACCTGTCCATCACATTCAGGGATGTGTGTAGAAGCACCCTCTGACCTTCCTAGTGTGCTGCCATTCATTGAATCCTCCCCTGTCTGGTTCCTTCTTCCAAGGTGTATCACATATTTATCAGGGTTACATTCCATCTGCCATTGATCTTCCCAGCTGACCATTCCATCCGTATCTTCACGGAAGTTAAGGCCTTCCTCCTCACTGCCAACCAACCGGCCAATCTGCGCATCAAACACAAGCTTACTTGTCACACTCCCCACCCCTCGTCCATATTCACAGCTACATCATTTATGAGTACCAGAAATATTAAAGTTGAAAATCACACAACATGAGGTTAGAGTCCAACAGGTTTGTTCGGAGGCACGAGCTATCGAAGCGCTATTTCTTCATCAGGTGATTGTGCGCTTTGATGAAGAAGCAGCACTTTGAAAGCTAGTGCCACCGAATAAACCTGTTGGACTATAATCTGGTGTCATGCTATTTATAACCTTGTCCACCTAGTCCAACCCCAGCACCTCCGAATCACAAATAATGAGGGACACAGCACTGATCCCTGTGGTATACCATTGGACACTGGCCTCCAGTCACTCAAGCAGCCGTCTACCACCACCTTCTATGTCCTACCACTAAACCTCATTTGGATGCAATTTGGCAAGTCATTAATGAGTCCTATCTGTTCCCTGTTTATTCTGTTCCGCTGGACACACTTGTAGAATATCTGGGAATTCTCCCTAATCTTGCCCTGCCAGCAGGTTTCCATGCCACTGTGTCAGTTAGTCCCCTACGCATACAGAATTTCCTCCCTATTGCAGCCTTAATTGGTCGTCCTTTATCCTGCCATTATTTCCCTTGAATGTGGATTAGGCTGCCGGAGAAACATCCTGTAAATTTCCAACTTGCCGTATGTTTTGTGAGTTTTATAAAGTTCACAGTGACCCACCTCTGATTCTTTGAAACTCTAGAGAGCATAGGCCGAGTTTCCTCATCACGCAATCTCGCCAATTGAGGGATTAATCTGAAGAATGTTCATTGAACTTCCTCTGTCGTCAGTATATTCTTTCTCAGATTTGGTCACCAAAACTATACTCAATATTCCAGGTACAGTACTCACCAACACGCTGTTAAACTGTTTCCACATGTCTTTACATCTATATTCTGACTCCCTTCAAGGAAGGCAATCCAAACTTTAATTTACCACTTGCATACATTCCTCCAAATACCCTTCACATTCATTGCATTTACGAACTCATTGTGTGAGTTCTTATAGAAAGCCTTCTGATAATCTAAAATATGCCAATTGTACTGGTTCCCCATGATCTATGCTGTAAGAATCAACTTCAAACAATTCCAAAGTTTGTCAAGTATGATTTCCCTTTCAGAAATGCAGACTGATTCTCTCCAATGTTGCTGTTAATTTTTAAATAACGAATATCACATCCTATATAATACTCCAACAGTTTCCCCACAAATGTCAAGTTAATTGGTCGGCAGTTCTCCACACTATCTCTTCTTCCCTTTATCGATGCTTGGATCACTACCGTTCATCTATAAAGCTTGGATCACGTTTACTAATGTCCATTTATCTTCAACGGCTTCCAGACTATGGAGAATGCACTGGGTAAAAGAACATAGTCATCGACAGTCCAACTAATATTTCTATTAGTGGTTTATTTCTGAAGATTTTGGTATGAAGTACATCTGGTTTGTCAAGGCTAGCAATGCTCAATCCAGCTGCATGTTCAAGTAAAGCCTTGTTACTGATATAAATTGACTTTATGTCTTTCGATCCACAAGCCTTGTATGATCACTTCGTATTTCTGGGTGATTTTCTGGATCTTCCTCCATGAAGACAGATGCAAAGTAACTGGTTATTTGCTTGGCCATTTCCCTGTTATCCATAATAAGTTCGTCTCTCCTCATTGCAGATTTCCACATTTGACTATGCTTCTCTCTTTCCTTTGAAATATAGAACATAGATTTATGCAGTCTTTATGTTCCTGTTTGTTTGTATGCATGGTCGCTTTTTGATTTCCTTACCTGTTTCATGGCCCTGCTTTTCTGGATCGTAAATTTCTGAGAATTCTCAGGATTCCACAATGTCTGGAATTCTTCTGAAGTCACTTCCTGTGATTAATATAATCTTTAATTTATTATGCTAATCATTGTTAACTCACTTTCTCACTCTTGGGTGTTTTATCTGAAATAAATAGACATATTTTTCAGACATTGTAGTATTTCTATAAATCTCCTGGTCCTGACCATATATATTCAGGAACACTGCAGTAGGACAGGAAAGAAATATCGGGGGCAGTGGTTGGTACTTTTGCATCATCAGTAGCCAACTGGTGAGGTCCTGGAGGACTGGAAGGTAGTGAATGCTGTGCCTTTATTCAAGAAGGGCTACAAAGAAAAACCGGGGAACTATAGACCAGTTAGCCTAAAATCTGTAGCAGGTAAGTTACTTGAGAAGATTCTGAGGGACAAGATAAACATGCATTTGGAAAGACAGGGCCTTGTGAATGGCGGATTATGGCTCACAGATTTGTTAGACTGCTTTGATGAAGTGACTAGTAACTTTGGCACGGGCATGGTTGTATATATAGATTTCAGTAAGGCCTTCAATAAGGTTCCACATGGTACGCTGCTCTGGAAGGTTTGATTACATGGAATTGAGGGGGAGCTGGCAAATTAGGTCGAAAATTGGATTAATGATACGAAGGAGAGGGTAATCGTGGAAGGATTCTTGTCAGACTGGAGGCCTGTGATGAGTGGAATGCCTCAGGGGTCGGTGCTGGGACCATATAATACATATATTATAAATATCTATGATTTAGATGAGAATGTACAGGCATGATTTGTAAGTTTTAAGGTGACACTAAAATAAGTGGTATCGTGGACAGTGGACAGGTTATCAGAAATCTCAGAAATTACAGCAGTACCTTGATCAGGTGGGAAAGTGGGTTGAGAAATGGCAAATTGAGTTTAATTCAGATAAGTGTAAGTTCTTGCATTTTAGAAAGTCAAATCATAGAACATAGAACATAGAACATAGAACAATACAGCACAGAACAGGCCCTTCGGCCCACGATGTTGTGCCAAACTTCTATCCTAGATTAAGCACCCATCCATGTACCTATCCAAATGCCGCTTAAAGGTCGCCAATGAATCTGACTCTACCACTCCCTCGGGCAGCGCATTCCATGCCCCCACCACTCTCTGGGTAAAGAACCCACCCCTGACATCTCCCCTATACCTTCCACCCTTCACCTTAAATTTATGTCCCCTTGTAACACTCTGTTGTACCCGGGGAAAAAGTTTCTGACTGTCTACTCTATCTATTCCTCTGATCATCTTATAAACCTCTATCAAGTCACCCCTCATCCTTCGCCGTTCCAACGAGAAAAGGCCGAGAACTCTCAACCTATCCTCGTACGACCTACTCTCCATTCCAGGCAACATCCTGGTAAATCTTCTCTGCACCCTCTCCAAAGCTTCCACATCTTTCCTAAAGTGAGGCGACCAGAACTGCACACAGTACTCCAAATGTGGCCTAACCAAAGTCCTGTACAGCTGCAACATCACCTCGCGACTCTTGAATTCAATCCCTCTGCTAATGAACGATAATACTCCATAGGCCTTCTTACAAACTCTATCCACCTGAATGGCAACTTTCAAAGATCTATGTACATAGACCCCAAGATCCCTCTGTTCCTCCACCTGACTAAGAACCCTACCATTAACCCTGTATTCCGCATTCTTATTTGTTCTTCCAAAATGGACAACCTCACACTTGGCAGGGTTGAACTCTATCTGCCACTCCTCAGCCCAGCTCTGCATCATATCTAAGTCCCTCTGCAGCCGACAACAGCCCTCCTCACTGACCGCAACTCCACCTATCTTTGTATCATCTGCAAATTTACTGACCCACCCTTCGACTCCCTCCTCTAAGTCATTAATAAAAATTACAAACAGCAGAGGACCCAGAACTGATCCCTGCGGAACTCCACTTGTAACTGGACTCCATGCTGAATATTTACCATCTACCACCACTCTCTGACTTCGACCAGTTAGCCAGTTTTCTATCCAATTGGCCAAATTTCCCACTATCCCATGGCTCCTGACTTTCCGCATAAGCCTACCATGGGGAACCTTATCAAATGCCTTACTAAAATCCATGTACACTACATCCACTGCTCTACCCTCATCCACATGCTTGGTCACCTCCTCGAAGAATTCAATAAGACTTGTAAGGCAAGACCTACCCTTCACAAATCCGTGCTGGCTGTCCCTAATCAAGCAGTGTCTTTCCAGATACTCGTAAATCCTATCCCTCAGTACCCTTTCCATTACTTTGCCTACCACAGAAGTAAGACTAACTGGCCTGTAATTCCCGGGGTTATCCCTATTCCCTTTTTTGAAGAGGGGCACAACATTCGCTACTCTCCAGTCCACTGGTACCACCCCAGTTGCCAGTGAAGACGAGAAGATCATTGCCAACGGTACTGCAATTTCCTCTCTTGCTTCCCACATAATCCTAGGATATATCCCGTCAGGCCCGGGGGACTTGTCTATCCTCAAGTTGTTCAAAATGTCCAACACATCTTCCTTCCTAACAGGTATCTCTTCTAGCTTATCAGTCCGTTTCACACTCTCCTCTTCAACAATACGGTCCCTCTCGTTCGTAAATACTGAAGAGAAGTACTTGTTCAAGACCTCTCCTATCTCTTCTGACTCAATACACAGTCTCCCACCACTGTCCTTGATCGGACCTACCCTCGTTCTCGTCATTCTCAGGTTTCTCACATACGCATCGAATGCCTTGGGGTTATCATTGATCCTATCCGCCAGGGATTTTTCATGCCCTCTCTTAGCTCTCCTAATCCCTTTCTTCAGGTCCCTTCTGGCTATCCTGTATCCCTCCTCTGCTCTGTCTGAACCTTGTTTCCTCAACCTTATGTAAGCCTCCTTCTTCCTCTTTACGAGACATTTAACCTCCCTCGTCAACCAAGGCTCCCTCACACGACCATTTCTTTCCTGTCTGATCGGTACATACATATCAAGGACAGGTTGTATCTGCTCCTTGAAAAAGTCCCACATTTCCACCATATCCTTCCCTGACAGCCTATGCTCCCAACGTATGCTCCTCAAATCCTGTCTTACAGCATCGTAATTTCCCTTCCCCCAATTGTAAAAACTTCCTTGTTGTGCGCACCTATCTCTCTCCATAACCAAGGTGAAAGTCACAGAATTGTGGTCGCCATCACCAAAATGTTCACCCACTAACAAGCCCACCACTTGTCCCGGTTCGTTACCGAGTACCAAATCCAATATGGCCTCCCCTCTGGTTGGACAATCTACATACTGCGTTAGAAAAGCTTCCTGGACACACTGCACAAACACCGCCCCATCCAATCTACTTGATCTAAAGAGCTTCCAATCAATATTTGGGAAGTTGAAGTCACCCATGACTACGACCCTGTGGCTTCTGCACCTTTCCAAAATCTGTTTCCCAATCTGTTTCTCCACATCTCTGCTGCTATTGGGGGGACTATAATAAACACCCAACAAGGTGACTGCACCTTTCCTATTTCTGACTTCAGCCCATACTACCTCCAGAGGCAGATCCCCCTCAAACTTCCTTTCTGCAGCCGTTATACCATTTCTAATTAGCAATGCCACCCCCCCTCCTTTTTTACCACCCTCCCTAATCTTACTGAAACATCTGTAACCAGGAACCTCCAACAGCCATTCCTGTCCCTCATCTATCCATGTTTCCGTGATGGCCACAACATCGTAGTCCCAGGTACCGATCCACACCTTAAGTTCACCCACCTTATTTCTGATACTCCTTGCATTGAAGTATACGCACTTGAGCCCATCTCTGTGTCCGCAAGTAGTCCCTGTCAGTGCTACCTTCTCCACAGCCTCCCTACAGTCTTGGACATCCTGACACACAGCTAGCTTACTTGCTGGACTACAAGTCCGGATCCCATCCCCCTGCCAAATTAGTTTAAACCCCCCCGAAGAGTGCTAGCAAACCTACCCCCCAGGATATTGGTGCCCTTCTGGTTCAGGTGCAACCCGTCCTGTTTATACAGGTCCCACCTTCCCCAGAATGCAGTCCAATTGTCCAAATATCTGAAGCCCTCCCTCCTACACCATCCTTGCAGCCACTCTCTCCCTATTCTTTGCCTCTCTGTCACGTGGCACCGGCAACAACCCAGAGATAACGACTCTGTCTGTCCTAGCTTTTATCTTCCAGCCTAACTCCTTGAGCTCTTGAATGACCTCCCCACCCTTCTTCCTACCTATGTCGTTGGTGCCAATGTGTACCATGACTTCTGGCTGCACACCCTCCCCCTTAAGGATTCTGAAGACACGGTCCGAGACGTCTCGGACCCTAGCACCTGGGAGGCAACAAACCATCCGAGAGTCTCGCCCATGTCCACAGAACCGCCTGTCCGTCCCTCTAACTAGAGAGTCCCCTATAACTAGCGCTCTCCTCTTCTCCCCCTTTCCCTTCTGAATCTCAGAGCCACAGACCCCTTCACTGCAGCTTACACCTGCAAGGCTGTCCCTCCCAACAGTTTCCAAAGCTGCATACTTATTTTTTAGGGGAACGACCACAGGGGAACCCTGCACTGCCTGTTTCTTCCCCTTCCCACCTCTAACTGTTACCCAGCTACCTCTGTTCTCTGGCGTAACTATGTCCCTGCAGCTTCTATCGATCACCCTCTCAGCCTGTCGAATAATCCTCAGCTCATCCAGCTCCAGTTCCAGTTCCCTAACTCGTTCGGTGAGGATCAGGATCTGACTGCATTTCCTGCACACGAAGTCGGCAGGAGTATCGGTGGTCACCCCTACCTCAAACATCCTGCAGGAGGAACATTCCACCGCCTGCGCTGCCATGACTGTACACTGTCTCCAAAAACAAGAACACTGAGTCAATAACCTGTGGACTTTCAAGTTAGGTTAGAGGAGGAGGGTGGGAGGGAGGCCCTACGGAAGTAGGACCTGGGGTCTAGAACACACCCACTCAAATACTAATCACTTACCTTCCCGCCCAGCTATGCGCTCCAACCTCACTTCCGCTGCCCGCTACAGGTAAGTAATTTTGAAACAAACTGTCTTACCTTAGCTGTAGTCTCCCGGGTTCGTTTTTCCTCGGCCGCTGCTCCCACTCAAAAATCAAGACAGGAGTTTCATGGTGAATGGCAGGGCCTTAAGGATTGCAGTGGAACAGAGTGACCTTGGAATTCAGGTGTACGGTTTTCTGTAAGTGGAGTCCCAGGTAGACAAGGCACTGAAAAAGGCTTTTGACTCACTGGCCTTCATCAGTTAGAGCACTGAGTATCGAAATTAGGGAGTTATGTTGCAGTTATACAAGATGTTGGTGAGTCCATACTTGTAGCGTCATGTTCAGTTTTGTTCACTTTGCTCGAGGAAGGATGTCATTAAACTGGAAAGAGTGCAGAAGAAATTTACAAGGATGCTGTCAAGACTCAATGGTCTGAGTTATAGTGAGAGGTTGAACAAGCTAGGAGTTTTTACTTTCGAATGTATGAGGCTGAGGGGGATCTGATAGTAGTGTATAAGGTCATGGGAGGCATGGATAGAGTCAATGCACTCAGTCTTTTTTTACACAGGATTGGTAAATCACGGACTAGAGGGCATCAATTTAAGGTCAGAGGAGAAAGAGTAAAAGGGAACCTGAGGGGCAATTTCTTTTAAACACAGGGTGGTATGCAAATGGGATGAGCTGACAGCAGAAGTGGTTGAGACGGGTACAATCACAAAATTTAAAATGCGTTTGGACAAATGCACAGGTAGGAAAGGATTAGAAGGATACAGGGAAATGGCAGGGAAATGGGGTTAGTGTGAATGGACATTTTGTTCGGAATGGACCAGTTTAGGCCGAATGGCCTGTCTGCGTGCTGTAAGAGTATATGGGTCTAACAACCATTGTTCTCCTACTGAATGTGATATTGTATTTTCCCAATTCACTGAAGCGAACTTGACACTCACGCCTCTGGGCTTCCATGATGTTGACCAGAATGTTCAAACATTCCACACTGAACCGTGTAAAATACAGCATATTAATGTCACAATTCTTCCAAAGCTGCTTCAGAGCAAGGTTAGTAATTAGTCCTTCCGACCACACAATATACAATAGACAATAGGTGCAGGAGTAGGCCATTCTGCCCTTCGAGCCTGCACCACCATTCAATATGATCATGGCTGATCATCCTTAATCAGTATCACACAACACCAAATCCGAAATACTCTGCTCTCTCGTTTGGTTCACAACAAACTTTACAACTTACCTGATATACACTTATGGAATTTATTTTTCACAACATTAGCAGTCACTTAGTTAACTCAGTTTCGATGCAACTTGACACCATCCATTATTACTGCAGAACCCAGGAGCATTTCTTACTCATTCACAGAATGAGGGCTTAGCTGGATATTCGGCATTTACTGGCCATGCCAGAGGGCAGTTAAGACTCAATAGCGTTGCCTTGGATCTGGAGTGACATGCAGGCCAGACCAGATAATAACAGCCGTTTCCTTCTCTAAAGAACATCAGTGAACCAGATGAATTTTTCCAACAATCAGGAATGGATTCCTGATCATCATAAACGCTTGATTCCAGATTGAATTCAAATTCCACAATCTGCCATGGCAGGATTTGAAACCATGTTCCCAGAACATTACCTTGGTCTCTGGGTTAAGAGCCCAGCGATAATATCACGATGTCATAGCTTCCCTTTACATATAGTTTCATATATAATTTCCAGAGCATATGATGCAAAATATTTGTGTGACAGTTTTGGTTCAGATAGATAACACAACAAGTTTGTTTCGCCTTGCTATTTGTAAGAACCACCCAAACTCATTCTGTGGAATCTGAGGGACAGAGCCTGTGTCGTTATTTGTGATAGACTTGGATAAGACATTCGGGGAGACTCACCTCGACGCTGAGATGATCAGAAGACAGGTCCAGCAATACAGGACAAGTATCAATATCCACCCCGCTCTGTCAGGATAAGTGTCACCGTATATTCTCATTGCTCCCTCACACTCACTGTATGTCTCTTATAGCACCTACCCTCGACCAAGGATGACACTCTAACTCCAATAAGGTTCAAGCACGACCACTCTCACTGTTGAATTCAGCACCTTCCCTCCCCCACATTTTCTGTCCCTGATGCAATAGCCCCGCAACACTAATAGCACGTCATGGATACAACACTATGGACAGACTCCCTCCGGCCACCTCACAATGTCACACCTCACCTAGTCCAGCACTACCAGTAGGGCCATCCACTCAAACCCTCACTCATTGTCTACCTTTCTCCCATTCCAGGAGAAACAGCCTGGAATAGGACAGAAAGGGCCAAGTCGGGTGGTGGAGTGCCCGATATCCGTTCCCTCAACCCCCTACCCTGATATGTGGGGAGAAACCTGGAGAGAGCCGGAGAGGACCAGGAGGCCTTGTGTTGAGTATCTGAAACATCCACGTCCCACCAACCGAATAAGGAGTAGTGTTCAGTGAAGAGCAATTCTCAATTCAAACCTACTGTTATTTCCCACCTCATCTGTCTCACTCGTAGAAGAACAGATACCCCATTGCACAGAGATGCAGGCATTGAAGTACACAGTCGTATTGGTAAATACCCCAATATACTAACATACACAATGCATACAAGGAGATAAGCATGCACACATGGAGAAGCACACAAAGACATAAACAGTCACACACAAATAGACACAAACACAGATAGAAACACACAGGCTGATACAAAGACAGACAGACATAGCCACACAAATACAAAAATAGCAAGTACATGGACACACACACACTTAAATATACATTAAGACACAGACACGAGTGTCATTAAGACACAAATAAATATGTTTTTGATTTATAAGGAGATCAAGGATTCTAGGGAGAAGGTAGGAGAATGATGTTGAAGAACATATTAGAAATGACTGAATGGTATATCAGATTCGTTGGGCCAAATGGTCTAATTCTGCTCCTTTTTTAAATGCTCGTGTGGTGTTATGCTATCAGGTATTCTCTTCCTAAGACAGCAGCAGCAACATATTTGATTGGAAACAGTCAGTGGTAATGTAGGAAATGATTGGAGGGCAGAATGGTTAATGTCTATTCCTAGTTATTGTATCACTATATCCGAAAAGGGGCAGTGATTTGATATGAGCTTAACACAGTATTTAAAAAAATGTGTCCCACAATGAAAGAAGGATGACCCTTTCCCATTACAATTCTGCTATCTTTGGTGTCCTCGTCCTCAGGGAGCAGTGAACACTCGATTAATTAAGGTATTTTAGTTTGAGCTTGACTGATGTTTGCCGGACAGCAGAGTCAATGGTTATTGGAAACAGTGAGGAGACGGATGGTCAGACGCACTCGGATCAGCCATGAGCATTCTGAATAGTGCCAGCAAATGGCCAACTGCTGCCCCTTTCCAATGTGTTGTTCCCTCAATCCACGCTCCCGGCCGTTACAGAGATATACTGCTGTCCCTACCCCATGTGTTGTGCCCACAATCCACCTCTCGAGGCTGTTACAGAGATACACTGCTGTCCCTACACCATGTGTTATTCCCTTAATGCACCTCTCAATGCGATTACAGGGTAGACAACCATCCCATTGAGCCAGACTGGATCGCTACAATGAGACGGGAGGAGACCATTCTGCCCCTCTAAGGAATTACACAGGAATATCGGATGAAGTAATTCAGCTCGTTGAGTACATTACACAGTCCAGGAGGAGGCCATTCAACCCGCCTGAACTGCTGCACAGGAACAGGGAAGTTGTCACTAACAGGAAATAGTAGAGATATATGATTTTTTTAAACAAAATACTAACTAGTTTTGACTCAGAGATTACTGTAGGGTCATCAATGATCAATAATCTATGTAAAATATCTGGATGAAGGGACTGAATGGATCAAAGCTGAACTACCTTGTACACCAAAATGATCATTCAATAGATCTTCAAATGGAGGGAGTGAATCTGCATTATGATGTAGACAGAGAAGGTTAGTGAGCATACCCTCAGCAGAAATAATATAATGTGAGTTGTCTATTGCAGTCGGGAACAATTTAAATGGAGAGAGATTGCAGAACTCTGTGATTCAGATGTTTTTCATATTCTTGGTACATGAATCATATGAAGTCTGTCTGCAGATGCAGCAAGTGATTCAGAAGGTAAGTGGAATGATGCTGTTTGTGGCAACGGGTATTGGGTTTAATTAGGAATATTTCACTGTATCTGTACAGGGCATTGCTGAGACCACATCAGATGCACTGGGTGCAGTTTTGATCCTCTAAACTAAAAATACAACTGGATACAATTCCTTTCAAAGATGTGCAAAGATGCTTCCCTTGACTCACTCCTGAAATGAAGGCCTTTTGTTATCGGGGATTATCTGTTTAGATCTTAGATGAGAAATTTTATTAAACCACGATTTTCAGAGAAGTCTTTCAGCTGGATACATATTTTCTCTTGTTAAGAAGACTAAAGCTAGATAATAATTTTTTGAATGAGATGCATTGGTATTAACATAAGTATTATGAAGATATCAAGGTAAAAAAAAATCCTGGTGAAGGGCTTTTGCACGAAACGTCGATGTCGCTGCTTGTTGGATGCTGCCTGAACTGCTGTGCTCTTCCAGCACCACTAATCCAGTATTATGAAGATATCAACCCATTTTTAAAAATTACGCAGATGTATATAAACATCTCATCAAATCATAAAACGGGCACATTATTTTCTTTTGCTAATGAAAGGCACTGTGCACAACAACAGCAATGATGCTGCATACAACATACAGTCTATTATCAACCATTCCAGAGAATGCACATGGAGAGTGTACATGGTCCAATTTGGTGTTCAGTTGACATTCTTGATTTTTTTCTGCACAGAGACGGAGAAAAATATTACTTGCTTCAGAAGCAGCAGCCAATTGGTCTCTCTCTCTCTCTCTTACTTTGTTCTGCCTGAAAACAAGGCGTGAGAGCAGAAAAATCCTGAGTCATCTTTACCACTCGTGGAGGATTCCTGATGAGGATTCATAGGAATCTCTGTACAGCTCGAAACAAAGGGAATTCAGACAAATGCAAATCCAACTGTTCCGGGAAGAAATCCGCATTCCCAGACATTTGTGTGAGCAGAATAAGTTCAAAGTCAGAAACATATTTGAGACACTCAATCATTTTACCATTTGTTCACAGTTCAACTTTCTGTGTCTCAGATATTTCAAGAAAAATTACCCAGTCCCATACCTATATCATTGGACAATTGTTACATTTAAAATTTGCTTTCACCAATAGAGGAGTGGGAAAAGACATGAGTGAACCTCCAACATTGGACAGAACACGAACAAGAGATTCTCATAGGGTTGTGAAGGCATGAATTCCCTTCCAAAGAAGATTGTGGTGCCTGGATATTTCCATTTGTTCAAAATTGTCTATGTAAGACATTTGATAGACAAATGAATGTAGTAAAATGTACACTGACAGAAAAGTGCTGCTGAGACCTTAATCAGATCATAGTGCATGGTAGAGCCTAACTAAGAGATGACTCAAAAATGCCTAGCTCTCTCTGATGACAACATACAATAACAGTACATCCAGGAACATTACAGCCGTTTACTTTGAAATTACAGAAAATGAAAACATAAGGAACAGGAATAAGTAATTCGGACGGTCAAGCCATTGTATACGATAATGGCTGATCTACTGTTAGCATTAACTCCTCCTTAATGGCCAGTTATTCACACTCCTCAGCTCTCTGACAGGTCAAAGATTCATGTACCACCTCTTTAAATACTTTCAGTGATGTAGCTCCCCTAACTCTCTAGTCCAGATAATTCCTGACATTGATTACCCTCTGTGAGAGGAAAGCACTCTCTACACATACACCGTCACCTATTGATATGAACAAGAGGTGAACACAGGGGCTCAAGAAAAAGTGAATGGCCTTGAGATCAAGGAAGTAGTTGACTGAGGATGTCATCGGGACCGCCTACTTATCTGAGCAGAATGAGAATCAGGTCTATCCTCCTCACTGGTTGGGGTCTTTCAGAGCACAAAGGAAGGTGTTTGTGGTCGGTGGCCGACAATCCTCTCAGTCCCGGGACATCGCTTCAGGAGATCCTCAGATTAACTTTCTCAGCACAAACATCTTCAGCTCCTTCGTCAACATCTAAGTGCCCCCATTCCCGGCGCCCCCCATCTATCCCAAGATCAGAAGCGGAGTGATCACTGAAGATCACGCAATATTCAGAACATTTTGTCCCCACTCAGCTCCTGAACCGGTCTGTGTCCATATTCAGCAAGACCCAAATAACATTCACGTTTGTGCTGTTAAAGTGTCGGTAACATTCATGTAACAGAACGGCCAGGCACTGCACATTTCCACCGTTAAAAGAGGAGCTCATTCAGCATCTCGAGCTGGTTACATGGTAATGTGGAAACCATTCAGCCCATCGAAATGACTGAACAAGAAGAGGGACAGCGCATTCAATCCTTCTGCCTGTTCCACAGGAAGAGGAGGCGTCTGGTCGTTATATTGAACTATTAAACAGGAACAGGCAGAGTCCAGTCAGACCCCTAAACCTGTTCTATAGAACCAGGAGGAGACCATTCACCCCTCCAGACACGGACACAGGAATAGGAGGGTGTCACTGATGCTCCAACCTCAAAAACGAATGGAGCAGAGACTGCACTCATAGACTGCTCACGATGCTCCTCGTGGCTCCAATGCCTGTGGAACAAATGATTCTTTAACGTGTTTTGCTGGCAGTGAGGAAGGAAGCCAAATGTTTTGTGCCAAGCCTCAAGGAGGCATCTTCCATCTCCAAGAAGACAGACCCATGTTCTCCGTGGGGGCAGAAGCTGGTGGGAATAGTTAACTGTTTTAAAATGAAGGTATTGTGGCTCCTGTCGGGATGGTGGATAATGTGAAGTTCTATGTCTGATCACACACCAAATGCACTGTATTAATATTGGAAGAGTTTAGTTATGACTGGCCCTCTCTCTCTCTCAATCGAAATGGGGAGTGGTGTGGAGTGAGAGGAACGTTCTCAGAGTCTTTTAAGTCATCGAAAATCATGTAAACCAAGTAAATAAAACATGGAATTTATCACCGTATTTGTTCTGTTTGGAATATAATGAGTGACTGTCCATCACCTTAAGGTTCAATGCAATCACCTCTTATTCTTCAAAACGCTACAGATTAATCCTCATGCATTCCCAATGGTACAATCATCCCAACAACGAGTCTGGTGAAACAGCTTTACACTCTTTCTGCCAAGAGGATTATTCCTTATGAAGGAGAGAAAATCTGTGCACAATACCCCAAATACTATCTGAACAACACTTTAGGGTTGATCACAATAATTCTGTTCCCTCGCTGAGGTGTCTCAGCTTCTTTCCTGTGGTATAAAAAGCTATTCCTTCTCTCTGCACTGCGAATGATGTGGAATTTTGAAGTCTCTTACATCTTTACGTCATTCATCACCAGAGGTGCCGATGGAGATGTATATCACGTTCAGAGGGAGACTCAATCAGAAAGAATTCACTTGAAACAGGGAATGGTCACCTACCTGAATGGAAATGACTTTGCAGGAACATGGAAATCAGGCAGAGGAAGAGAGCTATCTTTCCTTTTGTTCTTCCCTCACGGGATGTGTGCAGCCCTGGTCAGGCCAGCATGTTATGCTGATCTTGAACTGAGTGGCTGATTCAGCTGTTGTACAGGATAATAAAGTGTAAACCACATTGCTGTGGGTTTGCAGTCACACAGAGACCTGAACATGAAAGGATAACCTATTGCCTTCTCTAAAGGACATGAGGCAAACAGATATGCTTCTGTTGAAAACTAGTGGTGATGATTTCATTTGCATTCCATCAACTTCCTTCATGAGACACCAACAGATTATTATTCTGTGTCATTTGATTATGAGTCAATGACTTCACCACCATGCACTGACTGTCCATCTGGCAGATTCTGTGGAGAGGACAAATTACCCATCTCAAGTGCAAATATTTTGTGACGTAAGGATAGTTAGAAGGGACTTGAAATGGTTCTATCTGGATTTACCAAACGCACAAACGATGTATTATTCTGCAGTTGCATTGAGGCTGAGAAGGTGACTGAAATATCCTGATAGTGGTCCTGGGCAGGTTTGTTGAGTGGGGAGAATATATAGAAATGTAAATATGAATGGAGAAAAAAGATAATGGAGTTTAAGAAGAGTCTGGTTTTTCCTCGTGTATTGTTGAGTAAGTTGTTAATAGTAATTTGCTAGATATAATCAGTAAGGAATAAAATTTTTGACCTGATGTGAAAATGATGACTTTCAAATTTTTAAATTTGAATATGAACAGCAATTCAGTTCAACTCAGTTTGATGGTCAGATGGAATGAGTCAGCAGGAACACCAACTATAGAGAGGATGGGATAGTAATCACCTCGAATAATCCAAAGGATATTTTCGAACCGTGATGCTCATGATATCCAAGGCTGAGAAAGGTAGTAAAGATGCAAGGATAAACTCCTGTCGGTTGTAATATTCCAGTCTAAGGTTCTCAGATTCCGTGGATCCGAGATGTGTCACTGGAGGGTTTGCCTCTTCTATTAATTAAGGACTCGGTTCAATGTGTTATCCCAGTATGGGCGGGATTAGAACATCCCAGTCTAATATTCTCAGATTCTGATCTCTCCTCCCTGTCTCTCGAGCTGCTGATCCCTGTTAGTCCAATCATTGATGATCCCGCCCATACTGGGATAACACATTGAACCGAGTCCTTAATTAATAGAAGAGGCAAACCCTCCAGTGACACATCTCGGATCCACGGAGACTGACATTGATCACAGTCACTGAACAATTCGCTCCAGCCAACGCTTTTCAATTCAATATTGTTTTATTCAAATTCAAAACAATGATTCAAACTGTCATTTTCTGGATGGGCTATGTGAGGGTGACTGATGGAACAAATCTTGAGGCCGGTAGATCAATTGAGTGTAACCATTCAATCTGTCTTGGATCCAGGAGTAATGCCATAAGTTTATCAGAACGTAAACATGCGTCTCTGATTAAAAATGGAAACATATATCCTGGAACTATTGATCAAGCATCATAATTTCAATTAAACATTGAGACAATTTTTATAATTCATGATCTGAGGCGAATGTGTATCTGAGAAACGTGGGGTTGTAACAGACAAATGGTATGGATATGCTCACAGAGAATTGAACGTGACAAATGCAATTCAGATTGTTATTCCAGGTTTAGAGAGAGGCAGATGAGGCCTGTGCTATTGATGTTATCGATGTTAGTGAACTGTGATGAAGTGTGATTTACTGGACTTCAATTACAGCGCGATTATGGCATTGTGGAGGAGACAGAAAACAAAGAGAATTGGGGGACATGGCAGTTCAGACTGGAGGGAGGGACAACAATATTCTTCAGTCATCAGTATTGGAATGTTACTCTTTATAATATGAAGAACAGATTCAAGGATACATAAAAAGTGAGGAATGAGGAGTAACATTTGTTTATTGAACACAAAATCACAAAATACGGGGACAAAATGATTTTCTGTCCGTACTAAACTCTGGGAAGTACAAAGAAATAAGATACACTCATGATATTGAGCTACATAAATTGAAATGTGGATTACAAAACCATGGAAGTGGTGCGCAATCTTTATCAATCATTATTTGGCTCACAGCTGAGATGCTGATTTCCCCTCTGTCAATGATCCACCTCATTGAGAATCTTTGGCGCAGTATCTCAGTATTGAGGGGGTTCTCAGTTCATGCTGTTGTTCACCCAGTCTATTTAAATTAAATCACCTTCTCACTGAAGAGAATAAAAAATCACTTGGCCTTTTGGACTCTGTTTAACTGTCAGCAACTCAGCTCTGTGATATTATTGGCGATAAATGCTCTGAGACCACAGCCAGTATCCGCACAGTGCTCAAACGGTATGGCAATAGATAAAGGCCTTGCAGTCCGTGAGAATTTCTAAATGAAACTTCCATTTTCTGTCTGTTCCTGTTTATCTCGCTTCATGCTGTCTTCTGATCTATCCAACTCACCCTGGTTTAACATCCCTGTTTCCAAATTGTGCATTTGTACAGCTTGATGTTTTGGCCATTTTGGAGAAATGGATAGAGCAGGGACAGGACTGATTGTTGTGGGGTCCGTGGTTTAGATGCTTCAATAAGAACAAGGAAGGTACTAACAGTGGGGCGGGGGTGGGGGTTGGGGGAGGGGGAGGGTGCGGTGGCATTGAAAATCAAAGACAGCATTACGTTGGTAGAAAGAATGCTTGATAAGGACACGTCTAGTGAGGTCGTATGGGAAGAGGTTAGAAAGAAAAACGGAGAGGTCACCCTGAAGAAAGTTCTCTATTGCCGTCTGCAAAGTTCCAGAGACGTGGAGGAAAGGATTACAAAGATGATACTGCATAGGAGCGAAAATAACAGAGTAATAGTTATGGAAGAATTAAACTTTCCAAATATTAACTCGAAATGCTACAGTTCAATTACTTTATATGGGTTAGTTTTTGTCCAAAGTGCGCAGAATGGTTTCCTGACACAGTACGTAGATAGGCCAACAAGGGCCAAGGCCAAATTGGATTTGGTACTGAGTAATGAACCAGACCAGGTGTTAGATTTGGAGGTAGGTGAAAACTTTGTTGATAGTGACCACAATTCAGTTACGTTTACCTTAGCAATGGAAAGGGACAGGTGTATACCGCAGGGCAAGAGTTATAGCTGGGGGAAAGGCAATTATGATGCGATTAGGAAAGGTTTTAGGATGCTTAGGATAGGGAAGGAAACTGCAGAGGATGGGTACAATTTAAGAGTGGAGCTTTTTCAAACAACAGCTACTGTGTGTCCTTGATAAGTTTTTACCTGTCAGGAAAGGAGCAAGTGGTCGAGTGAGGCTGCTGTGGTTTACTGAAGCAATTGAATCTCTTGTCAAGAGGAAGAAGGAGTCTTATGTAATGATGAAACGTGAAGGCTCAGTTCGGATGCTTGAGAGTTGCAAGTTAGCCTGGAAGGACTTAAAGAAAGAGCTAAGAATAGCCAGGAGAGAGCATGAGAAGTCTTTGGCAAGTAGGATCGAGAAAAACCCTCAAGCTTTCAATCAGTACGTCATGAATAATAGAATGAACAAATGAAGATTAATGGAAATCAAGGACAGTAGTGTTAAGTTGTGTGTGGAGTCTGAGGAGATAGGACAGGTTGTAAATTAATATTTGAATCAGTATTCACAATGGAAAAAGAAAATGCTGTCGAGGCCAATACTGAGATACAGGCTATTAGACTAGACGGGATTGAAGTTTGTAACGTGGAGATGTTAGCAGTTCGAGAGAGTGTGAAAATAGATAAGTCCCCTGGGCCAGATGGGATTTATCCTAGGATTTCTGAGAAACTAGGGAGTAGTTTACACAACCATCTGTTAGGATTTTTACATCGCCATTGTCTACAGGAATAGTGCCAGAAGACTGGAGGCCAGGAAACGATGACCCTTGCTCAAGAAATGGAGTAGAGACAACCCTGGTAATTACATACCTGTCTTACTTTGGTTGTGGGTAAGATGTTGGAAAGGATTATAAGAGATAGGATTTACTATCATCTAGAAAGGAATCATTTGATTAGGGATAGTCAACAAGGTTTTGTGAAGGGTATGTCATGCCTCACAAATCTTACCGAGTTCATTGAGAAGGTGACCAAACAGGTGGATGAGGGTAAAGTGAGGTATGTGGATTTCAGTGAAGCGTTTGATAAGTTCCCCCATGATAGGCTATTTACAAAATATGCAGAGTGTGGTGTTGGAAAAGCAGAACAGATGAGGCAGCGTCCAAGATGCATGCAAGTTGATGTTTCTCTTGTTAGCCTTTCATCAGGAATCAGTTTTCTGGTCTACAGCATCTGCAGTCTTCATTTTCTACTCACTCCTCGGATGTTGCCTGACCTGCTGTGCGTTTCTAGTGCCACACTCTCGACTCTGATCTCAAACATCTGCTGTCCTTACTATCTCCCAGAAAATATGGAGATGTGGAATTGTGGGTGATTTAGCATTTGGATCACAAATCGGCTAGCTGAAAGCAGACAGAATGTGATAGTTGATGGGGAATGTCCATCCTGGAGTTTAGGTACTAGTGGTGTACTGCAAGGATCTGTTTTGGAGTGATTGTTGTTTGTCCTATTGAAAATGACCTTAATGAGGGTATAGAAGGATGAGTTAGTAAATTTACGATTGACAGTAAGGTCGCTGGATCTGTTGGCAGAGCTGAAGGATGTTGTAGGAACTGAGCAGTAATGTTCTGTGTGCATGGACCAACAATGGGCTAAATAGCTTCCTTCTGTGATGTAACGATTCTGAGGTACTCTGACCCACAATAAAAGCTTTAGGTGCCTGGAGAGATAAGCTGGTCCAGTAAAGGACACACACTGCACAATCATCGATCATCTCTTCCTGTTCTCTGATATGCAGCGGCCTCAAAATATCAGTCCAAACAAAATAGATTGATTCAAATTCAAGCAGTCAGGAGGACGTTCACCCGAGGGGATTGTCATCAGAGGATTCAATGAATAATAAAATTTCAGAATAACTCAAAATATAAAGCAATATCACAGCAGCATAATAATTGGCAGCAGAGTAAAACCTACAGTTCCAAATATTTCCAAGTTCAGCATTGTGTTCAGTTTTGGTCACCTTGCTATAGGAATGATGGTATTCAACTGAAACTTTACAAGGATGTTGCCAGGATTCAAGGGTCTGAGTCATAGGGAAAGGATGGATAAGCTGGGACATTTCTCTTTAAAGCGCAGGAGACTGAGGGGGCCATGAAGTGCTTCGAGAAGCTCGTCATGGCCCACATCAGTTCCAGTCTCCCAGCCTGCCTCGATCCCCTACAATTTTCCTACCAGTGGAATGGGTCCATAGCGGGTGCCATATCCCTGGAACATCTGGACAACAAGGACATCCACGTCAGATTCCTGCTCATTGACTATAGGTTCACCTTCAACACCATTATTCCCTTCAGAAAAATCACAAAACTCCCTGACCTTAGACTTGGTTCCGCCCTCTGAATTTGGATCCTCAGCTTTCTGATCCACAGTACACAATCAGTGAAAATAGGTAAGTGTGTCTCTTCCATGATAACATTCAACACTGAAATCCCAAAGTTGTGTCCTCAGCCCCCTACTATACTCCCTGTACATCCACGATTGCATTGCCAAATTTTGAACGAATGCCATCTACATATTCACTGATGACACCATCATTGTAGGAGAGGTACGTAATGTCAAACCACAGAAAGGAAATAGAGGACTTGGCGATGTGCTGCACTGAGCCCTTCCTCTCTTTCAACGTCGGCAGAACTAACCAACTGATCAATGACTTCAGAAAGAAAGGAGGAGAACATGCCCCCATCTGCATCAATGGAACGGAAGTTGAAAGAGTGGAAAGCAGTAAGTTGCTTGGAGTGATGATAATTGACCTCCCATGTAGATGTGACAGCCGAGATGGCACAGCAACGCCTCTTCTTTCTCTGGCAGCTCAGGACATTTGACATGTCCACAAGGACCCTCACCAATGTCTATAAATGCACCACTGAGAGCAAAGTATCTGTGTGCATAATGACCTGGTGTGACCACAGCCCTGCCCAGGACAGTAAGAGAAATGACAGAAGGTTGTGTGCACAGCCCATGCCATCACGGAAACCAACGTCCTATCCACTGTCTCCATTTACACAGCTCACTGCCGCGGAAAGGCTGATATGAAAGACCCATCGAACCCTGGATCTCCTACAATCTCTTCCATCATGCAGACAATACAGAAGCTTGAACACACAAACCATCACCTCATGGACAGCATCTTCCCTGCCATTATTAAACTAAGGAATGGACTCTAACTTCAAATTATGCTGTTCTTGCTCACATTGATGTTGCCTATTGCATGTCCTTTCTGGTGTTGCCTGTGTGCCTCAGTCTAAGTTTTTCCTTTACCCTATGATCTGTATGTCCTTGCTTATTGTAGGAGCGAGATTCCCCAGCTAGGTTCAAAGACTCTGGAGGCAGAGAGGGCACAGTCACGGAATGAACTTTAATTCAAGCAAAACCTGGCTAATGCTAGGAGAATCCCAAAGGATCTTCCTCGAAACTGGCTTTGACATGAGAAGACAATTCTTTCCATAATTTTTAGCTCAGATCAGAAGGCAAATCAATGACACACTTCGATTTTGCAGTAAAAAGACAATATTTTTATACGTTCTGTGTTGCAATAACAACACACAACCCTGTCAGTGTACCCTCCATTTCCCTTCTGCAGAACCAATCTTGTAAAACAACTGATCAATGATGGACACTCGCATGGACAGCCAGAGGTTCTCATTTGTTTCGGATGTTTAACGATTTTTGTTGCCTCTAGGCCTTGGGATCTTTCTATAATGCATTCCAAAGTTCGGGGCTCTGCTCTTTTTAGTCATACCCCTCATTGTTTATCTTGAAGGGTTGCATAAATTCTATTCTCCATTGGCAGGCTATCTCTTATCAAATCCCGTGATCACATTTTACATTAAAAAGCGAATTCCGATACAAAATTCTTCATACTATTATTATTTCTACGGTTAACCTTTTTCTTAGCGAATTAGACAAGACATACCAGGCATCTCTTTAAGGTTTTATAATTACATTGAAATATGTGTCCATGATTATTTAACAAATATTTAACTAGAACTTATTACTATTGTAAATAGTTTCAAAGGCACAGCGAGCTTCTGAAAGATAACTTGAGTTGCTGTTTTTGTGGATGAAAATAATCCTTACTGAGATCAGAATAAGTTACCTTTTGTAGTGATTCTTCAAAGTTTTTGTGCTACAATTTCATTATTTCATCTGTCTTCTGTTACAAATCATCATTTTTTTTTTTAAAAAGAACCATCTTTATCACAATGTTGGCATGTTTCAGAATCTTGCGAATCAGATTATCCTTTCTTTTTCCTTGGAATAATTCCCTTTTCAAATGCCCTTTTTTCACTAATGCTAAAGCTATCTATTTTAATTTCTGTCTATTTTGTGGCTCTTTAGAAACAGACAGCTGAAGTAGACTTTTAAATTTCAGCCACTCCATGTCTCTAAAAAAAGGCATCTCCAATTCTCACTATGATCTGCCAGAACTGTGCATAAACAAAGAGTTTCACTCCACTTAGATACATGCGACAATGAATCTTATCAAATCAAATGAAACCAAATCTAATGATAGAGAGAGCGAAATTGTCACAAGGTCAATACACCCAGATCGAACTCTGCAGTCTGTCACATCCGGCCAAAAATCGTGATAGACGATTAAACAACTGACTGATGGAGAGGGCTCCACAATTATTCCCATTCTATCAATGGATCAGCTGTGCACATCAGGGCAAAAAAACAAGGAAATAGTATCTGTACCATCCTAGCCAGGGGTGTTGCGTCGATGATTCAACTCCCCGTCATCATAATGCCCACAGAATCACAGATGCCAGTCTTCAACCAATTTGATTTGCTGTACGTGACATGAAGAAACAGCTGAACACAGTAGATATGACAAAGGCAATGGGCCCTGTCTTTTGATAGAACTGTCAAGCAGCACAGACGTAACTTGTTCTGTGTGGTTTCTGATAGGTCCCCATGTGGACATGGTACTGTTTTGGAAAAGTCACTGGATTAATAATCCAGACCAGGCTAATGCTCTGGCAGTTGGTGGAAGTTAAGAATAATTAATAAAATATCGAGATCTCAAATCTGGTGTCAGTAACATTGACCTTGAAGTCAATGTCGATCGTAAACACCAATTTGCTTTTCCAAAGTACTTTCAGGAAGTGAATCTCCCGTGCTTTCCTGGTCTCGCCTAAAAGTGACTCCACAGACACAGAGACATGTGATAAACTCTTCAATGGTCTCTGAAACGGCCAAGCAAAACACTCAATTGTATCAAACTGTTCGACGTCTTAAAGGATAAAACCTGACAGAACACCCAGCCCTAGCGTCAGTAAGGAAAAGGGAACTGAAAACACAGTCCTGTTGAAACCGCAGAGACGTCCTTCCTAACATCTGTGAAGTTGTGACAACATTTACAGAGCTTTCCCACAGACTGCACAGAAACATCGGGAATGGAATAGGTCATACAGCTCATTGAGCCTGCCTCATTCTAGTTAATATCTGAACATCTCCTCAATGCACTTCCCCCACACACTGTGCACATGCCTTAATGTGATTAACCTTGTGAAGCTATAAAATAGGAACTGCGGTAGTCCCATTGGTCTGTCGAGTTTGCTATCCAATTCAATATAATGATGGCTGACCCTTTATTTCTACACTATACTCCTGCTCTCTCCCCCATCCTTTCAGTGTCTGGACATACTTATTAGTCTTTAGTGCCTTGTCTTCCACAGCCTTATGTGAGAGAGGATTCTCAGGTTCACCAGTCTCTGAGTGCAGACATTTATTCTTATCTAAATGCAATGTGACCTGTCTGTACCTAATAGTGTGGCCTCTTGTTTTAGACGTCCCAGCCAGGGGAATTATCATCACTGCTTCCAATCTACCTAACCCTGTCAGTGTTTTATATATCTCACTGAGATCTCCTCTCATTTTCCTCAACCACATGGGATACAGGCTTAGTCGCCCCAAACTCTGCTCCCACAAAAAGTCTGTCATCCCAGAGATCAGTCTGGTCATCCTTCACTGGTCTCCCTCAATGTCGGGTTTGTCCTGTCTTAGGTACGGTGACCAAAACTGCACACAATACTGCACAAAGATCGAGTTGAGGTCTCACCAAGGGCCTGTACCGCTGCACTGAGACACCCTTACTCCTGGACTCAAGTCCACCAGAAATGAGGGTCAACAACCCATTTATCTTAATAACTGCTTTCTGCTCCTGCAATAATGCTTTCAGTGACTGGTGTACAGTGAGATCCCAAACCCTTTTCAATGTTTCAGCTCCCCACTTGGTGGGCCTGCGTAAACTGGTCTGTGTGCTAATGTATTCCCTGTATTGGCCTCTGTCTTCAGAACTCACTGCCCTGCATGGAACTCAGATGTCTGTCCAAACAATAACAGAAGAAAAGTGCAGTTCCCTTCATAGATCGACATTTCTCAACCACTCCCTTTTCCAATGGTTGACTGGAATTTTAGTGTTTCCCAACAAAGTAGACAACATAACATCTATCCACACTGCTCTTCATCTGCCACATATTTAATCATTCACTCCATTTGTTTCAATCACCTTGAAGTTTTTTTTCACATATTCCTTACTTTTCAAAATCCTAGTTCCGTCAGCAGACTTGGAAACTTTGCATTGGATTCCCTCAACGAGATGTTTGAGATGTATTGTGAATATCTGGCGCCCCAGCACCAATCATTGCGATGCCTCATGAACCTTCCAAACTGCAAACCATCCATTTATTCTTACTCATTGTTCCCTGACAACACTCCCGTTTTAACACCATGTTCATATATTATCCCCTGTCCGATGTGCTTTTACTTTGCACACTAGGCTTGGGACACTATTACAATTCTTGCTGAAAATCCTAGTTCAATGCATCTATTGTTTTTTTCTGTAATTAATCTACCAGTCAGTTTCTCAAATATGTTTCCCATTTCATCAATGTGTGTTGATTTTTTTCTATGCCCATTATTTTCGGTTCCAATAATTACTCCAAATTAGTTTATTTACTAATTTAATTCCACATCATTTTCTCCTCAGACTCAGGTTTTCTCCTATTGCTGGGAAGGCTTTGTTCATATCTTTTTTTCTGTGAAGACAGAAGTGCAGTAGTTGTGTCATGTTTCTCTGTTCTCCATTCTCGATTCCCTGGTTTCAGACTGTAAGGAAGCTGAAACTTTGACTAAAAAGAACAGCTGTTGTCTATTCACCCTGTCCATGCCCCTTGTAATCTTAAACCTGAATGACTTATCCGCTCAACTTCCTCTGCTCCAAAATAAATAACTCGAGCTTACCCAGCCTCTCTCCACAGCTATTATGTTCCATCCCAGCGAGCATCCTGGTGAATCTCTTCTGCACCTCTACCAGTACAATCACATCCTTCCTGTAATGTGGCTCCCAGAACTGCACACAATATTTCATTTGGCCTTACCAAAGTGCTATATAAAACTCGGAAAATCTTTGGGTCAATGAATAAAGGCTTTATCGACAGTCATGCTGAACTCATCAATTATCATATCCAGTCACATTCAGGGATGTGTAGAGAAGAACGCTCTGAGCTTCATAGTGTGGTGCCATTCTTTGAGTCCTCCCCTGTCTGGTTCCTTCTAACAAAGTGGATCACCTCATATTTATCAGGGTTACATTCCATCTGCCATTGATCTGCCCATCTGACCATTCCATCTGTATCTTCCTGTAACATAAGACCTTCCTCCTCACTGCCAACCACCCGGCCAATCTTTGTGTCAAACACAAACTTACTTTTCACACTCCCCCTACCCACTTCACATTCACATCACTTATGAATACCACAAACAATAAGGTACACCGGGGAAACTGAGCTCCCGTCACACAAACATCCATCCACCATGAAGTTGAGTTGGGATGCAACTTGCCAAGTCACTAATAGGCCCTACATGTTCCCTGGTTGTTCTGTTCCACTTGATATAAATGAAGAATATCTGGGGATTCTCCTTAATCTTGCCCTGCCAACAGGCTTCCATGTCCCTGTGTTAGTCAGTCCCCTCCGAGGGAAACACTTCCTGCTTATTACAGACTTAAATGGCATATCCCTTATCCTGTCATTATTTGCCTTAAATAAAGACTAGACAGCTAGAGAAACATCCTGTTTATTTGCACCTCATCACATGTATCATAGATTTTTGAAATTTCACTTCGATCACCTCTCATGCTTTGAAACTGGAGAGGTCGCAAGAAAAATCTGCGCATCAGAAAATCTTGTCATCTGAGGAATTAATCTGGAGAATGTCCATTGCACGTCCTCTGTGATCAGTGTACTCTTTCTTAGATTAGGTCACCAATACTGGACTCAATACCTCAGGTACACTCTCACCAACACTCTATGCAAATGCTTCATGATGTCTTTACCTCTATATTCCGATTCCCTTAAACAAACTCCAACGTAAATTTAACTTTCCAATTGCACGTATTCCTCCAAATACCATTCACACTAATTGCATTTACGAACTAACTGTGTGAGTTATAGAGGCATAGAGATGTACAGCATGGAAACAGACCCTTCAGTTCAATTGGTCCATGTCTAGCAGATATCCCAACCCAACCTGGTCCCACCTGCCCGCACCCGGCCCATATCCCTCCAAACCCTTCCTATTCATATAACGATCCAAATGCCTTTTAAATGCTGCATTTGTACCAGCCTCCACCACATCCTCTGGCAGCTCATTTCATATACGTACCACTGTTTGTGTGCAAAAGTTACTCCTTAGGTCTCTTTTACATTTGGATTTAGATTAGATGACTTAAAGTATGGAAACAAGTCCACACCGACCCGCAGAGGCACAACCCACGCAGACCCATTCCCCTACTTTTACTCCTTAACCTAACACTGCGGGCAATTTAGCATGACTAACTCAGCTAACCTGCACATTTTGAATTGTGGGAGGAAACCCACACAGACATGGAGGAGAATATGCAAACTCCACACAGAGAGTCCACACAGCCTGAGGTGGGAATTGAACCCCAGTCTCTGGCGTTATAAAAGCAGCATGGCTAACCATTGTGCCACCGTGCCACCCAACAACTTCCTCCTCTCACCCTAAACCTATGCCCTTTAGTTCTGGACTCCCCGACCCTTTCCTCTCCATGCATTTCATAATTTTGTACATCTCTATCAGGTCACCACTCAGACTCCAATGCTCAAGGGAAAACAACCCCAGCCTGTACAGCCTCTCCCTATACCTTAAATCCTCCAACCCTGTCAATATCCTTGTAAATCTTTCCTGAACCCTTTCAATTTTCACAAAATATTTCCGATTGGAAGGAGACCAGAATTCCACGCAGTGTTCCAACAGTGGCCTAACCAGTGTCCCGTACAGCTGGAACATGACTTCCCAACTCCAATACTCAATACTCTGACCAATAAAGGAAAGCAAACCAAACACCGCCTTAACTATCCTATCTACCTGCGACTCCACTTCCAAGGAGCCACGAACCTGCACTCCAAGGTCTCTTTGTTCAGCAACACTCCCCAGGACCTGACCATTAAGTGTAGAAGTCCTGCTAAAATTTGCTTTCCCAAAATGCAGCACCTCGCATTTATCTGAATTAAACTCCATCTGCCACTTCTCAGCACATTGGCCCATCTGGTCCAGATACTGTTGTACTCTGAGGTAACCTTCTTCGCTGTCCACCACACCTCCAATTTTGCTGTCATCTGCAAACCTGCTAACTGTACCTCTTGCGCTTGCATCCAAATCATTTATGTCAATGACAAAAAACTGAGGACCCAGCACCGATCCTTGTGGTACTCCACTGGTCACAGGCCTCCAGTCTGAAAAACAACCCTCCACCTCCACCATCTGTCTTCAATCTTTGAGCCAGTTCTGTATCCAAATGGCTAGTTGTCCCTGTATTCCATGATATCTAAACTTGCTAACCAGTGTCCCATGGAGAATCTTGTTGAACGTGTTAGTGAAGTCCATATAGATCACATCTACCGCTCTGCCACCTTCGTTACTTCTTCAATAAACTCAATCAAGTTTGTGAGATATGATTTCCCACGCACAAAGCTATGTTGACTATCCCTAATCAGTCCTTGTCTTTCCAAATGCAGGTGCATGCTGTCCTTCAGGATTCTGTTCAACAACTTACCCACCACCGACGTCAGGCTCACTGGCCTTTAGTTCTCTGCCTTGACCGTACCTCCCTTCTTAAACAGTGGCACGACGTTTGCCATACTCCAGTCTTCTGTCACCTCTCCTGTGACTATCAACTGTACAAATGTCTCAGCAATCACTTCTCCAGCTTCTCACAGAATTCTAAGGTACACCTGTTCAGGTCCTGGGGATTTATCCACCTTTACCCGTTTCAAGACATCCAGTACTTCATCTTCTGTAATATGGACATTTTTTTCAATGTGTAACCATATATTTCCTGACATTCTATATCTTCAATATCCATTTCCACTTTAAATACTGATGCAAAATACTCGTTTGTTATCTCCCCCATTTTCTGTGGGTCCACACAAAGGCTGCGTTGCTGATCTTTGAGGGGCTCTATTCTCTCCCTAGTTATGATTTTGTCATTAATGTATTTGTAAAAACCCTTTGGATTCTCCTTAATTCTACATGCGAAAGCTATCTCATGTCCCCTTTTTGCCCTCCTGATTTCCCTCTGGAGTATGCTCCAACTGCCTTAATAATCTTCTCAGGATTCGCTCAATCTGTCCTGTCTGTACCTGACATATGCTTCCTTCTTTTTATTAATCAAACTTTTTAGTTAGCCAGCATTCCCTATGCCTACCAGCCTTTCCTTTCATCCTAACAGGAATATATTTTGTCTGGATTCTTGTTATCTCATTTCTGAAGTCTTCCCATTTTCCAGCCTTCCGTTTACCTGTGAACATCTGCCCGCAATCAGCTTTTGAAAGTTCTTGCCAAATACCGTCAAAATTGGCCTTTCTCCAATTTTGAACTTCAACTTTTAGATCTGGTCTATACTTTTCCGTCATTATTTTAAATCTAATAGAATTATGGTAGCTGGCACCAAAGTGCACCTCCACTGACACCTCAGTCACCTGCCCTGCCTTATTTCCCCAGAGTGGGTCAAGTTTTGCACCTGCTCCGGTAGGTTAATCCACATACTGAATCAGAAAATGTTCTTGTACACACTTAACATGAGCAGCAATTCAGTACAACGTGGCTCAATGACCAGATAGAATGACTTACCAGGAACACTAACTATAGCAAGGATGGGATAGTAACCAGCTTGAATAACCATCAATACATCATAGATCCGAAATGCTAATGAGATCCAAGGTTGACAAAGCCAGTAAAGACCCCCGGATAAACTCCTGTCCATTATTGGAACATTCCAGTCTAATGTTCTCAGATTCTGATCCATTGTTGGAACATTCCAGCCTATTGTTCTCAGATTCCGATCCAATGTTGGAACATTCCAGTTTAATGTTCGCAGATTGTGATCTCTCCTCCCCCTCTCTCTGGGTCAGCTGATGCAAGTTAGTGCTGTCGCCGATGTTCCCGCTGATACTAAGGGATAACACATTGAACCGAGTCCCTAATTAATAGAAGAGGAAAGCCCTCCAGTGACACATTTCAGATACACTGAAACTGACATCAATCACAGTCGCTGAACAAATAACTCCCATCCACCCATTTCAACTCAACAATTTTTAATTAAAATTCAAAATTATGATTAAAATTTATACATTTTGGATGGGATATGTGGGGGTGACTGAGGGAACAAATGTTGGGGCTGGTAGAACAATCATGTGTAAGCATTCCATATGCCTTGGATATGGTAGCAATGCCAGAGGTTTATCAGAATATAAGCATGCTTCTCCGTTTCTAAATTGAAACATACATTTTGTATCCACTGATCAGGCACTGCAATATCAGTAAGACATTGAGTGAACTTTTATCGTCCATGATCTGAGAAGAAAATATCCCTAAGACTACTTGCGGTTATAACAGACAATGACGTGGTTATGTTAACAGGGAATCGCACCGAAGAGACAATGGGGACTGCAGATGTTTGGCAATTCAGTGTAGGTAAAGCATGGCGATGAAAAGGCACAGTGAGCCAGGCAACATCCGTTTAGCAAGAGAGTCGACGTTTCAGGCAGGACCTTTCTACAGGACTGGGGAGGGAGAAGGGGCTAACAGAAAATGGGTGATGGGGTGATGCTGGGGGAAAGATCAGTGATAGGTGAGTGAAGGTAGGAGGTGATAGTGATAGGTCGGTGGGGAGTGTGGAGCAGATGATGGGAAGGAAGATGGACATTAGGTCTCCTCGAGGGGGCAGATGTGAGTCCAGGGGTTGGATCTTGGATCTGGGTTGGCCAGGGGAGGTTTGTACATCAGTGATTCCAATGTTCATGCCATGTGTTTGCTGGCTTCCGAGGCAGAAGATGAGGTGTTACTGGTAACATCCTGGTAAATCTCGTCTGAACCCTCTCCAGCTTAATAATCTCCTTCCTGTAACAGACCTGCACACAGTACGTCAGAAGAGGCTTTATGAATGTCCTGCACAACCTCAGCATGACTTCCCAACTTCTAACCTCAAAGGTCTGAGCAATGCAGTAACCTTAAACACCCTGCGCCACAAACTTCAAAGAATTATACCTGCGCCCCTGGGTCCCTCTTTTCTATATAACTACCAAAGCCCAGCATTAATTGCGTAAGCCCTACCCTTGTTTGATTTACCAAAATGCAATGCCTCACATGCATCCATGTTAAACCCCATCTGCCTCACTTCAGCCCAGTGAATGACATTACTGCCCCCTCTCACTCCCCCTTCGGATTAAAACGACAATCCCCTCTCCAGAAGGCCTCCAGACACCAGCCTTGAGTTTCCCAAAGACACGGAGCTTGGTGTGACTTGCGCAGGCAGAGGGAGGAGTCGGTAAGCAAAAGCTGGAAAGGAAACAGTTGCCTTGTATCAATTAATGATTTTAGGAGGAGGGAAGCCACATGTTAGAGATTTGAAATAGTGACCGGTGTTTTGGGACCAGAATTGTGCTCCTTCCTTATCTCTGGTATCAGTATTGATATCTACTCGAGATCCTTCATAGTGCAGCGTGTGTTTGTAGGATTTCTTCCACAAAAAGAGCAGACTACTGATAACAGTCTTTTAAACCAGAAATGATAGCCAAACAATTAAAGATCTTCATAGTTTATCTCAATGGCACAGCAAATGCACTCAACATCCCATAGTTAAGGCGAATAACTTATACTTTTTTCAATGAGAAATGTCCCCTGTTTAATTTGGGAAAGTTAACCAGAATTTGATTAATCCATTCACTTAAAATATGACCCAAAATCTGAGCATAGTTTAGGCCTTGATTAATGGATGGTGCCCACGTTTCTGAGGCAGAACTCTTGATTCAATTCCAGTCCATGACTGTCTGGTAGTGCCCCTATCTCTGGAGAAGATGGTGTATATTCATGTCCTGTGGAGGTGTGTCACAGCGTATTATAACAGGCTGATGAATAAACACACAGAAGCATCATGTTGCAGCTTTAGCGGCTAAAGCTGAATGATGGTAGTGTCCCTATCACTGCGCCGAAAATTCCACTTTTTAAGCCCACAGAGCTGTTTCATAATATGTCTGAACAAGTTGATTAAACTCTTTTTGGAATCATGCCTTGATGAAGAAGGAAGAGGTACGACTACTGAATTTGAGAATTGAGATGCAGGATGACTGAAAGCACAGCCGTTCGTGTTGATTGGAGTCAAATTTGCTCTTTCTCGAGGTTTATAAAATGATGAAGGGCATGGATCGGGAGAGTGGTCAAGGGGCACCTGAGGTAGTGTCTGGAAATACAGAGTAGAGATCATTACTCATTTTGCGTTAGGAAATCTGTAACCAATGGAATTCTTCTGGTATCTGTGCGATGTCATCAACAAATTACAATGAATTGGATGAAAGGGATGGAGCCCAGTTTGATCATGCATCAGGATAGTCATTCAATAAGATGTAAAATGGAGACAAAGCGTCTACAATGGGATACAGACGGGGGAGGGCAGAGCATCTGCAATGGGGTAGAGACAGGGGAGTGCAGAGCATCTGCAATAAGATACAAACGGGGAGGGTAGGGCGTCTAAAGTGGAATACAGACAGGGCGAGGGCATAGCGTCTGCAATGGGATGCAGACAGGGGGAGGGTAGGGCGGCTTCAATGGGATACAGATAGAGGGAGAGCAGAGAGTCTGCAATGAGATACAGCCCGGGGAGTGTAGAACGTCTGCAATGGGACACAGACTGGCATTAGGCAATGGCATACAGACAGAGGACAGTGGACAGTTGTGAGCAAACCTTCACCAGAAAAAAATAACATTACTATTTTATATATCACACATGATGGGAATTTTCTGTTTTGAGGAAAAGACAAAACAGCAGAAAATAATTTAAATGCAAGGAGAATGCAGAACTTAGTGGTACCGAGGGATTTATGTGTTATTGCACATGACTCACACCAAATTACTCTGAAGATGCAGCAAATGATTTGGAAGGTAAATGGAATGATTCTGTTTCGTGCAAGGTGTGTTGGGTGTGATCTTAGCGATGCATTTTTCTGCATCAGTACAGGGCATTGCTGAGATCACATCTGGTGTATTATGTGTCGTTATAATTGCCTAAACTGAAAAAAAAATTGCTTTTGAAACGTTTCAAAATGTTTTCTCTTTACTCATTCTTGGGATGAAGGCATTCGGTTATGAAGAATTAACATTTCATCCTGAGAATGAGGGTTGTTGTATTGACCATATAAGATCTTGAGAAGAGTATAGTTGGTGAATACCGGATGGGTATTTCTTCTTGTGTGGGAGAATAAAACTGGGGAAGTAATTTAAGAATAAGTCAGTTTGAAAGGCAAGGTCATTGGACTGAAAAATTGAACTCTGATTTCTCTTCATACATGCTGCACGACAGGCTGAGCTTTTCCAGTAATTTCTGTATTTGTTTAAGAATAAAACATATTCATCTTAACACAGATATTGTGAAGACATGAAACGCTTATTTTTACATTATGCAGGCACATATTAACAGAACTTCAAAACAGTAGGGCCATTTATTGTTAATGAATTGATTCGGTGTATGACAACAGCTATAATGCACTGACCTGGAGTCGAGAATGTGATGGAGTCATATAGTTCAGACAATGTTCAAGGAGAACTCACATGGTCCAGTTTGGGATCTGATAACGTTATTGATTTAACTTAGAGATGGAAAAATGTAGCCTATCTGTGAAGGAACTGTCTATTGCTCCCTTTCTGTTTCCCTGTCGCTCATCACAGCAACGTGTGGAAGTAAAAAAAACAGTCGCCTTTCCCACTCATGGAGGATTCCTGATGATGATTCATTAGAATCTCCCCACTGCCTGAAGCAAAGCAATTCAGTCAAATCCAACTGTTTCAGGAAGAAATCTCATTGGCAGAAGGTTGTGCGAGCAGAATAACTTCAGAAGTAATTATTCAGACTCGAACGTGAGGGTGACAGTCAAGAGATGCTGTGTCTGCAAATGGGAATCCGGGATGGTGTTTAGCCTCCCACGTGCCAGGGTCCAGGATGTCACAGAGCGGCTGTCGAACGTTCTCACCGGGGTGGGGGAGCAGCCAGAAGTCATTGTGCACATTAATACAAATGACACAGATAGACACAGTGATGAAGTCCAGAGTGAATATAGAGAGCTAAAAGAAAAGCGTAAAAGACA